>NW_004443446.1:306503-307620 GCF_000184155.1 Fragaria vesca subsp. vesca
TTAATGGATATTTACTTTCTCTCTATATTTGCAGGTAAGTGCTCTTAGGCAAGCTGTATAATTGGGAGTTATATATTGGAGTAGGTGAGTCTATCTTAAACTGATCTTCATCTTCATTAGCTTTTATTTATTGTGTTTTCTATGAGTTGGGATGACAATTGATACATATTGTCAACTACTTGCATATAGTTGTAAATACTCACCTTTGCTTTATCACACAGACCTCTCCTTGCATATAGTCTTTCTTCTTACTTTAGTTTCACACCAACAATTTGATATGGTTTACGGTTGGTAATAATATGTGACTATGTGATGTAGTTTAGATAGTTGTTCAGGTTGTGCACAACAGACTCGGTCACGTATTGTTTCTGTTTAGAGGAAGAAGAGGAGGTCTAAAGATTGAAAAAAAGGGAGCTGGAAAAACGAATATGATGTCCAGGTTAGTGCTACGGGTGCTGTGTTAATGGTAAAAACTTTTTTTTTTCCTATAAAAGAGATTCTGATTTTCCGTTGCAGAGATAGGTCGATCTGTTAGAGCTGGGACATGTTAAATAGTTGTTTGATTGGTTGAATACAGTGACATTTCAAATTCTAAATGTTCCATGAACTTGGTTAGCAGCATTCTATAAGTTAATTTTGATCAATAGATGTTTCTTCTTATTGCATTCCTAAGCATGCGCCATAATCTATCAAGGTTTAGCACTTCCAATACTTCATCTAAGTAGCTTTCGATGACATATGTCTTTGATATTTTGTTTTCATTGTTCATTAGTACCTTCCTAATAGTTTAAGGGATGTGGTCATTTTCATCTAAGTTCATCGGTTGTAAATACGCTATTGTAAATGTGTTATCGTAAATGTATGCATTATGCATTGCCCGAATGTGATTGAAGCTGATCAAATGCATTGGTGCAATATTCTAACACTTGCAAAACTGAAACTGGAAGCTGAAATTTTGAAACCTGATCAAATGTATGCATTATGTATGAATCATTTGTTTTTCTAATATAATATAAAATACATCTTTTTTTTTCGAATTTAAAATTAAAACTACCATGTTCTTGTCTATGATCTATGCAAGTTTATGTTTGTGTAAACACTAGCTAAATACACTTAG
>NW_004443446.1:307670-320089 GCF_000184155.1 Fragaria vesca subsp. vesca
CACAATCAAATTTAGGATATGAGACACAACAACGTACATGAAACATTGCTTAGGCACTGATGCAAGCATTAAGATAATTTGGAAGTAATTGTACTAGTACATCATTGTTTGAAGCATTGTCTAATGATATGGAGAAAACTTTTTCATGAATATGCCAAGTAATCAACTCTTCATATACATGTTGTGCAAATGTTTTCCCTGAATGTGGATACTCAATCATTTTAAATGAAATAATTCTTTTGTTCAAAGACCAATTTTTGTCAATGAAATGTGCAGTGAGTGACATATACCCCATTTTTTGTCGTGATGACCACACATCAGAAGTGAGACAAACTTTTCCTTCAAAATTTTGAAAAAATTTAAGTAGCTCATCTTTTCCATTACTAAAAAGTTTCATCACATCCCTTTTACAAGTAGAGGCTGAAAATCCCCTAAATTGAGGAGCAAATGATCTTTGAATCATGCTTTTCAACAAATGTAAAAGGCAATTCAGCTCTAATGATAAAATCAACAATTTCTTTCCAAGCCACGTTTTTATCATACTGGAAATTTGTTACCTTTCCAGTAGCATTTATAGCTAACTGCATTTGTTTTCTAATGTCCTAATTTTGACCATTTGCACTAGCATGCTTCTTAATATGTCGTTTCAAATGAGTTGTTCCACTAGTCCCCCCATGAGAAAGCAATTCACCACAAATACCACACTTAGCTTTCAGTAATTTTATGTTGCCATCCATTTTTTCAACCTTTTCAAAAATATTCCAAACATCACTCGTTTGTCTAACAGTTCTTGGGGGAACCGAGGATGTTTCCTCAGTTTCCTCATTAACTATAGTCATTTCAGATTGAAACAATTAACTAAACTAATCCCAAGACCTAATAAACCAAAAACAGTCAAGCACCGGTAATAGTTTTCAATTCCTAAAGCCAAGCTAAGCCTAATAAACTAGAAGAGGTAAGATTAGAAAGAGACAGCCACTGCATATATAAGAACCATATCAGGACTAAATGCAACTATCTAGTGGATATAAATACAACCATAACAAAGACTATATACCAAACTAAACATATAACAGTCGACAAACATAACAAATCATCAAAGTTTAGAGTTACTTGAAGTTATATTGACGACGATCCTCCCCATCTTCAATGGACGATCAGGCAATCGACGATCCTCAATGGAATTCAATCGAGTCTGCAATCAATAAAAGTTTATCTAATTAACCTTGATCGACGATCCGGCAATCGACGACGACGACCTTGAATGAATTGACGACGATCCGGCAAAAGTTTATCAAAATCAATTGAAAGAGAAAAGCAACAGGAAAACTCACCCCCTTCACATGCAACAATCCTGCCCTCAACCTTGATCGACGATCCGGCAATTGACGATGTCTTGGTCGACGATCCGGCAATAGGCTTCTACAATCGGCTTCGACAATCGAGAGGTTTCGGCAATCGGCTTCGACAACCTTGATGTGTTTTGGGGAATTTGGGAGGCTAAGGTTTTTTGTCTCTGGCTAGGTGACTGGGTCGATAAGAAAAAGGTTTCTGTAATACATTATTTATCATCTTCAAGCTAACGTTAATATTTGTTTGTACAATAGATAAGAAGAGAGATTGGATTGTTTGTATCTAACGTTAATAAATGAGACTATGAGAGTATGCTGGGTAATAAGAGAGACTGAGAATCTTTCTTTCTATCCCTTCTTTTTCTATTATGAAAAGTAGAGAAAAGCTGGAGTAGAGTGGGGGAACGTACTTGGCTTTAGAAGGAAGACAAGAGTGGGGGAACAACTAGAAAATCATGATCTTTTTCTATTATAATAAGATCATGATTTCTTGTAAGTGGTTTCAAAACTGGAAAGTCCTCTCTGCTGCTTCAGTTTTGAAAGTATGGAAGTGGGGAAGACAAGAGACAGTCAGACAGTCGCTGAAAGTCAACGGGCTTTAAGGGCCGGGCTAGGCCAAAGCCCTGCGGGCTTCAATGGGCTGGGCCGTGGGCCGGGCCTAGGCTTCAAACTCGCGACCCTTACCCTGCCTTATGCCCTAAAGGTCGGGATTGAATGGGCTTTTCTACAGGCCGGGCCGGGCTTTGGCCCTTCGGGCCACGGGCCGCCCATGGGCTTTTTAAGCCCTCGGGCCAAATGATGACACCTAGTTTTCTCTCATCATCTACATGTTCGCATGATCCTTCTCTTTTCACTCCTTTAGATACCCAGATCTGGAATCCTTCTTCTCTATTCTTTTTATTTATAAACCCAGATCTGGAATCCTTCTTCTCTATTCTTTTCTTTAGAAACCCAGATCTTTACCAAGCCGTGCCGGAAAGAGGAGAGACAACTATGCGGCGGTTGTACTGAAGAGAAATAGAGATAGTAGAGACGATGTGTAGCTTGATTTTGAATTGTGGAGATTAAAAAAAAAAAACAGTCGCGTAATCAGAGCCGCCTAGGCACCGCTCAGTCTGCCCAGGCGCCGCTGAGGCCGTCTAGGCGGCCGATTTTCTTCCTTCCGCCCAGAAGCTCCGATTAGGCCATAATCGGAACGGCCTTGCTCTTCCCAGCGCCTAAGCGCCTCCTAAGCGGCCCTAGGCGCCGACTTTTAGAACCTTGCACATGCTACGTGTCTACGAACTCGTATCGTCGTGCTCTACAACTTTCGTGAAGGAAGTTTTCCAAGAAACCCAACAGATTAAAAAGTCAACTATTTACCCTTTAAAATAAAACATTTTCAAGGAAATAAAAACTCGACTACTTCTAGTCCACTCACTAAACCACAAATCCATACAACTCTTAAATAATTTCTAAAATAATATTAGAAACTAATATTAAATTTCCGGGGTATTACAATGCGACTCCCTCTCATCTCCCATCTCTCCATTTTTTCTCCAAACCCTAGCCACCATGGCTCGGGCATCCAATCATGGCGTTCAACGCCGATACCAGGGCGCTCATCGTCGATTCCAGGGCGTTTGTCGCCGATTTCAAGGCACTCGTCACCAATACCAAGCTGCTTTTCCTCGGCCTCTGTTCATACAGTGGCGCTGGGTGGAAGCTTTCTGGCCATTAGATCTATTAAGGGCGGCTTTCTAGCCACTAAAATTGAAGAATGTTGCAAAATAGAAGCTTTCTGGTCACCGTATTTGTTGAAAGCGACTACCAATGACCTATGTTCTACCAAAGGAGGAACTGGTCGAGCTTTCGCTGGGTTGGATTTGATGATGACACACCAAGATCAAGAGCCTTGGCTCCAGTTTTATGTTTCTCTGGTATCTTTTTTTGTATCTAGTTTCATCCTCTGCTAAGCTCACAGAAATAAGTGAGCTAATTGTCTAATATAATGGTGCTATCAATGAAATATTCTCTTTCAAAAGTAGGAAAAAAAAAATCCAAAAGGAAAATTGTGGGTGTATCCATAAAAGAAGAAGATATGCAGACCGAAGGGGAGCAAAAATTGCCTTAAAGTTGCGAAGCATTTGAATGAAGAGCTTCATGGGATCTTTTTCTTCTAAAGAAAAAGGCAAATTGAAGGTGGACAAAAAAGCTTCAAAAGAACAACTACAGGAGAAACCAATGGCAGTGCTTGAGGAAATGCAAAGGGGGTTTGATCCCATGATTAAAAAGAAGGAAGCTAGGATTCTGAAACCGACAGAGGAGGATGAAGAGTCGCCCTCTGCAAACATGACTTAATTTCTAGTCAGTCACATGATTAGCTTGGTGTGATTGATAGCCTTTAATCCCTTCTTCTACACAGAGACTGATTTTGTTTAATTAATGTGCTTAAAATTGTAACAAAAAAGTGAGGTGTAATTTGGCTTTTGAGTCTTGTTTAGACTAAGTTTTAGTGTAACGTCCCGTACCCAATTTTTCCTATTTACTGGATATTCTACGAGTTACTGAGGAATTTAACCACGCTCTGTAACTTAATAAGTTAACAATCTAGATTATTTTGAGTTTTTCTTGAAATGTCAAATCCCGCTGTTAAGGTCTCGGTGTCGTAGTTTGTGTTGACACAAGTTCTCCGGTGTTTTTGGATCATTTGTTAGAGCTTCAAGTTATTCTCTTCGGTTTATTGAAAGTTTGGTAAACAGAAATAATTTTTCTGAAATTAGAGTACAATTTTTAATCTGGGCCATAGGATCTAGGGTTTAAATCTTGGCTGTTGGATTGGGTATTAATGGAAAGGAGGGGGCTGACTTCAGTCGAAAGCCATTATGGGCGTTGACGCGTTCTTCTCTCTCTCTCCTCTTGACATCGCCTCTGTTACTGGCGTCCTCCGCCCGACGCCGCCGTCTTCGGCCACCCCTGGCAACGAGACCACCTCAAATCTCTTCCTCTCCTTCTCTTCTATCTAACCCGGTTCGTAGAACTCGTTTGTAGTCCGATTCAAAGCCAAACCGAGGGAGAGAAGCCTCGGCTGTTTTCCGGCGAATCCTCGAAATTTCCGGCCACGGCGTGACGAGTGGGAGGTAGGGTTATCTTCCTCTCTTCCTATTTCACCTTCTGGTACCTTTCTTTTCCCCAAATCGTGCCCTAATTGAAAAGCCCTTTCTTCTTTGTTTTCTGGGTTCTGGTTTCTAGCTCCGGCAACTGACGTTCGGTGGTTTCCGACGAGTTCTTCAGCATTTTGGTAGGTCTGGTGAGCTTGGTGTGAAGTTGAGACGGTCATTGGTGGAGTTTCATATCGATCGGGACCGAGGCAGAGGTCGGAAGTGCTTGACTGGAGAGGATCCGAGGTGAGTGGTGTCATTGCAGTGAAGTAGGAAGCAGTGGTTATGGATGTTTGGGGTTCCTACGTATTGAGTCCGGACCAAGGGATTTCTTGGGATAACACTTGAGATCGATGGAAGGTAATCTCGATCTCCTTTGATGTTATATAGTTGTTGTGTGGATATTCAGACTGATTGGGTGCATTTTTGTGTTGCTTGTTGATAACTTGGTGATTCGGAGTTTGCGGGGAGACTATGGCCAAATTCTGACAAGTTGCCGAAGAGGTAGTTTTTCCGGTAAGAGCCGAAGATATAGTTTTCAAGGCCATTCTGTCTAATACAAGTTGTGGTTCTTAAATTGGAAAGTTTGGAGTATAATTGGAAAACTTGTTAAGTTAGGAAAGTTTCTATTTTAGGAAACTTTCCCTTTTTGTAAGTTTCCTATTTATGGAAACCCTTTTGGGTGCCCTTAGTAAATTTTGAAAGTAAATTGGTTGATGTGTTAAAGGGATGGAAATTGATTATGACTTCGATTCCAGGTTAAGGTTTTATTTAGGGGCAACGCTCGAGGAGTATTCCGGGCATTATATTGGGAAGTTTAAGCCTAAATCTGTGAGTGGACTTTTGTTTTAAATATTATGCATGCTATGGTTCATGGTTGATTAATTTCTTTTGTTCGAGCTTTGATGTCATTTTATTTTGAAGATTTTATTTCTTTTGGAGAGTTACCGAAAATGGGATTTTTCGGTGAATATTATTATATATTTATGAGGAGAGTATGTATATAAATGCTAGCTAGCCATAGCTAGCCATATGTGTCTGTCTACCTTAATTGCGTAGTATATAACCGTATTATGGTGTGTCGTGAGCGTTAGACGCGAGCGTAGTAGTCCTATATGAGTGTCTAATTTATATAGGGGGTATGGACACATATTTATACACCGTTCGTCCATCTTAATGGCGTAGTGTAGCTCCGTATTAAGACGTGACGTGAGCGTTAGACGCAAGCGTAGTAGCCTTGTATGTATTTCTATTTTTCTTATATTTCCTTCATATAATTCATACAAGAAGTATGGACGTGTGTATATACATACATATATATTGATGGATTTATATTATTGAGTTTGAGAGACTCGATATTTAAGAGATAAAAGTTTTATCACTTGAGGTATGCATTCGATTTCTTTGGAAACTAAATTGGGAAAGCATAAATACTGTTAATTATTTTTATTTATTCATTTTATTTTTGTCCACTCACTCTAACATTTTCGAATGTTTTCCTCTGGGCCTTTCGTTTTAAGAATACCCAGTTTGCAGGATTGTATAGTCGAGGTCAGGCGTACATGCAGATGAGGCATAGTCAATATTTTAGCTTCCGCTCATCTATATATTTATTATTTATTTCTTCTCTAATAGAGTTGCCTTGAACCTGTGTGATTGTTGGTTGTGAGTTTGTCTTATTAAAGTTAGTAAATAAATTGAGAGATGTTGTGATTTGGAGAGCATGTAGGCTCCAGGAGTAGAGGGTTATAGATGAATTCTTTTGAAGTGTATGCAGGTATTATTAGGAAGGGTTGTCCATTTTCAAAGGAGGTTATACCGAATTTTCGGTAAATTTTCCTTGGAGATGGTCCCCGTAGGATTTACTTCGGGGTTTAGGGTGAAATTCAGGATGGGTCCTGACATTTAGAGTCTTAAGAGGTAGCTCTTACTGTCAGCCGTCATAAGTGTATTATTTTGATACTGCTTGTTGAGTATATGAATTTGTTGACCTTTGATTCAGAAAAAACAAAAGTGATGAGATCATTGTTAGGAGATCAAATAAACAAGTGAAGAAGACAAAAAGATTTAACTAACTTCAGACAATATCCTAGCATATGTTTTGAGACACTCATTTACTACGAGAGAAATACATAAATACATATGAGATTATTATACGACATAAGTTTATGAAAGAAATACGCAAGTTTAGGATTCTATACACCTACAAGTTTATGCCCAAATCAAGCCCTTGTATCAAATAGACACCTTTTGCATTTACACTCCCTCACAACTCAGGGATCTTTCAACCCCAAGAGCTATTCACACTCTTGAACACAACTCACTTTTTTTTTATTCACGAAGACCCTAGACTCTCTCCTTATTAATTTGCCTCCACACAAGCTTCATCTACTTATACAATTGATATAAGTCTCTCTAGAGTCACTGCATCAATGCCCGTTCATGAACATACGAAGACTAAAAGATTGATGCATTTAACTTGACCTTTCATATATGTCTGATTCATACATTTAACTATGCACCAATTTACCATGTGTACAATAGTTATCACCATGGGGCTCAAATATTCTCTCCCCAATTTTCTGTCTCCTTAGTCTCCTAATTAATTTTGGACACATTCATTACCCACATGTTTTACGATTTTACTAAATATTTGAGAACATAATTTTTCTCTTAAAGGATGAGAGTCGCTGTAGGGTCTCTTGGCAGCGACTTGGCAAATCTGGTTGTTGGGGTGTCTTTCTCTCCCACACCCTTCTGCCCTTCAATCTTTACTTCCTTCTAGTGATAGTGGGGGTGTTCCTTTCTCGTTCGCAGTAGGGGAGTAATCAACGACGAAGGAAGATGGTGCTTTGGTGATTCTCAATTTAATTAGACGGTGATTGGCATTTTGGTTGGCTGGTAGTTCGGGAGAGCGCCGATGTGGGGTGGCTTTTGGAGGAAGGCGAAGGGTTCATTCGGGTGATCAAATCTGAAGGGATGCTCAGATCTGGGTTTATTAGAGGAGTTGAACTATCTTTTTGGTTTGATTTTGTTGGCTAGGAAGCCCAAAATAGGCTTCGCCGAATCACTCATGATTCGTATGGAATAATGTAACAACCTGACCCCAAATTTAATTGAAAAGTATTCAAGATTTACAAAGAAATTAAATACTCCAACTTAGTTCTTGGAACTATAACAAGTCATTTAATTTACTATGGTCACCTGTTCATGATTTCATTATGACATCAATCATACCCTTGTTTCCATTTATCAAATTAACATCTTTTTCCTTCCTAGATATGCCAATCAACACAGACAACCATTATATTTGGAAAATTCATTTCCAAATTTACAGAAGACAAATATATAATACTCATGATCCAAGACAAATCCCAAGAAAACAACCCAAATTCAAATACTGGACCATATTTGATACCTACAGCATTCAATTACCATATCAAACGCTTAAAGTTTCATAGATGTGATCTTGAATTCCCAGCTCACCGTGGGTCAGTCTACCCGTACGTCGTTGTCAGGCGACGAGCTTCCCTGATCCAAATCGCAGGTCCTTCATCTCCATAATAGGTCTCAATCTCTACAAGCTTTTGGAGCCTCTAGAACAGGTTATAAATTGTCTCCCCTCTCTAGTCCTCCTCTTTCCTTTTTGTTTCCTCCTAAGGTTGGCTTTTCCCTAGAACTTTCCAGTCCTCCCCCTAAATATCTCTAAAAGTCGGTGGCCTTCCCGTCTCCTCAACCTTCCATACCTTTCCCTTTATATTTTCTTATTTTATAATTTGTTTATTTATTTATAATATAAAAACATTTGCTTCTAGTTTCGGGTACTAGGAATCTCGGCTTTCACTTTACGACAAATCATTTGTATAATATTCCAAGCAATGATTTATCGGTCAGATTTGGGTTTATAAATAGTTCATAACAGTCCACACTAAAACCATCTCGATATGAATTTGTATTCCAAGTCCTCATATTAAATCTAATATTTTAAAACTGACCAGGATATTACAAATAATATCACCAGTATTCATTGACAAAAGAAATAAAAGCAAGTGCAAAAAGAAAACTCATATTACCAAGGGGACAAGGCTCCCACATTAGAAATAAAGGAGGATTGGAGGAAGACTCCCCTCTACTAGCCTATATAAACATGCGCTTCCAAAACAGGTAAGTTCAAATTCCTACTTTTTTCCCTTTGCCATGTCATTCCTTTACTTACTTAAGCATCGGAGTGATCGAACCCGGTACACTCGGGGTCGCCCTCTGACATTTGTCTCTTTTTGACAGGTTTAAGAGGAAAGAACGTGACGAAGCCATTTCCTATAAACACGCAATTCGTCACCGGTAATGTGAGCTAGTCTAGAAACATATCTAATGTGATCTTTCCAACTATTTTTTTTGTTCAACAATTCTGACGTGGACGAATAATTCTCATATGTCGGTTTGTGAATGGGTGGTCGTATATGTGACGTGGCACAAGTATCCCACATAAGAATATCTTATTTCGAGAAACACATTTTCACTTATTTTTGTCTAAAATCAACATTGCGGAGTTGGGGTTAGGGCCCGCTAAGTAAATTTCTATCAAGCTGCATCAAACTATTTTAGAAGTGTATCAAAACTGTATCAACAAAATGAATCGTCATTTAATTTTTTCCTAATCCCCTTTAAGTCAAGGCCTGCCATGTCAAAATGTATTAAGTTGTTTCAACAAAACTCATTATATTTTACTCATTATTATACTAGATCACCCTAGAGGCTAATCAGGCAATAGCCGGCCTCCACGTCAAATTGTATCAACAAAAGACATTTTCACTGAACCACACTTTAGGGTCAGGCCTACCACGTGAATCTATATAAAGGTGTACAATGAGTATATCACAAGACTTATTTACAAATTTTGTTCCAAATCAACCCCTACTCTGGGCTCGCCCCGTCAAGTTATATCAAACTGTATCAAGTAGATGTCCTTAACGGGATGGGTTGGACCTAACCCATTCAAAGCTGGTTTGGACCAGGTGGACTTTGCAACAATTTGAATTACAGACGAGCCAGACCAAACTTTTATATAAATACTACGATCCAAGCCTATCCATTGTTACGCGTTCAGTTCTGATTTGTCATTTCTTTGTTCTTTCCTAGGTAGCACGGAAGCGTCACCATACTCACGTTTCCCGCTTACAAAGCGGAAGCGCCTCGGAATCGCTCGGAAGCGGCCGGAAGCACGCTACTGGAAAAAGACGATCTGGGAGTGCTATGCAAAAGCATGGGCTTCCAAATCGGAATCGCGACGGTGGAAAATGTCATGACCCACCCCGAATTTCACCCTGAAACCCGAAGTAAATCCTGTGGGGACCACCTCCAAAGAAAGTTTACCGAAAATTCGGCATAACCTCCCTTGAAAATGGACAACCTTTCCTAATAATACCTGCATATACTTCTGAAAATCCAAATCCAACCTTAACCTCCTAGAGCCTTCTTGCTCCCCAAATCACAACATCTCCCAATTTATTTACTAACTTTAAAAAGAAAATCTCACAACCAACAACCACAGTTCAGAGCAACTTTATTTGAGAGAAATGAACTAGAAATATAAAAATGAGTGGAAGCTATACTATTGACTATGTCTTTTATCCATGTACGCCCGACCTCAACTATGCAATCCTGTAAACTGGGCATTTTTAAAACAAAGGGCCCAGGGAAAAACATTTGAAAACATTAGAGTGAGTAGACAAAAGTAAATTTAAAAGAAAAGAGCAATGAATATCTTTATGCTTTCCCAATTTAATTTCCAAAGAAATTATGCTGCATGCGACAACTCAAAACTTTCTACTCACAAACTGACAAATACATGACTAGCTCTGGCCAGTCTCCAAAACTCAATAAAATGGAGCCTCTCAGGCTAAACTATATATAAATATATATGTGTATATATTTACACTCGTCAGACTCCTTATACGAATTCTACGAATAAAATAGAAAAATAGAAATTCATACAAGGCTACGACGCTTGCGTCCAACGCTCACGTCGCTCCATAATGGATTTTTTCCTCATTATGACCGAAAAGGACGTGTATATACGTGTGGACTCCCTATATGAAAACCTATATAAACCAGATAAGAAAGTAGTTTTCATATAGGGCTATGACGCTTGTGTCTAACACTCATGTCACGCCATAATGAAATTTTACCTCATTGTGACGGACCAAGCACGTATGGCTAGCTAGCATTTATATACATACTATACTCATAAACATCCAATATACATATCCACTGAAAATCTCATTTTCGGTAACTTTCCAAAAAATGAAAATTTCCAAATATCAGAGAAAACAATAAATTTCAGTAGAAGAATAACTGATCAACAATGTAATGCATCGCATGCTTTTAATTGAAACAAAAGTCCACTCACAACTTTAGGCATAAGCCCGACGAAATCCAAATCGCCACTCCAGTGAGGTCTCCTCGAATCCTGGCACAACAACCATGCTTAGGACCAAACTTCAATTTCAAAAAAGGAATACTTGAATAAATGACCCAAACCTCTTCCGCCTAACCCACTACCCTTTCTAGAGTTAAGCTTATCAGATTCATGCCAAACTCCACTCGCAGCCTCATTTTATTTATTTCAACATTCTAAAACAATAATAAGAGAAAGCCAACAGCCGGATTCTACCCCATAAACCGTTAAATTACCAAATTTTGAAAAATCCAAAACCTATCCAAAACTCCTCTAAAATTCCAAACTTCACATCATTAGTCTCCCCTTAATATAACACATTTAAAACCATGAAAATCTCCCTATCAGCGGCGCCGCCGCCGTCTACTCCGCCGGTAGCGGCGGCCGATTCCGGCGACCTCCAATACCTACTAAATTTTAACAGCATCTTCCTCTCAACCCGCTCTACAACTTTCCTAACTAGCACAAAGCCTAATTCCAAGCCTAACTAGGGTAATCGAACCAAAACATAAAATTGAGCCCTAGAATTTCCAACACCAAAATCTCCTTACTTAGACCAAAGGGGAGTGAATCCTTTGGAGGGATTGCTGCACGGGAGGAGGGCTTTCAAACAAGCCAAGTGGCTCCGGCTATGGCAGCCGGAGGAGGGAGCTCCGACGAGAGAACCACCACGACTCTCGGACGCTTCGAGCGAGCTAACTCCCTCACGGCGGCGCTAGGGCGGCTCCCACTGGTCTAGGAAGAACGCTGGGTCGAGGGCCGACCGATTGGGACCGGTGCGGCGGTCTGAGGCGGGCGGACGGTGGGAAGTTCCTGCAGCAAGAGAGAAGCGGGGAAGAGGAGAGAAGAGAAAGAGAAAGAAAAAGAGAGGGAGGGAGTTGGGCCTCCCAACCGGTCTAACCCAAACTAATACCAACCCAACTCCAAAAATAACACCATAAAATAATACCCTAATAAAATTTACTTTTTACTAGCTAAAATTTACCATTTTTACCGTCGTCACATTCTTCTCCTACGAATAATTCCTCTGAAATAAATGTCCCCCAAAACCCCTCTATGGACCAATTAAACTATAAACTCATTGACGAAGACGGTAAAACTCTTATTAATACCAAGTTAGTAAATAAGGTAAAAATTTAAGAGTCGGGATGTGACAGTAGGAAGCACAAGGTGGAGCTCTCGGCAGTCGTGGCAGAGGTGGAGGCTCGGCTTGCTTCTACTCTTCAAACGTATCGGACTGCAAACGCCGATCTTTCTCTAGCTGAAATAGAGTCGTCCGAGGCCACTAAACCTCCATCATCATTTCTGATGCGATCATCCGTCATCCATCATCGTTCCTAATCTAGGCTTGTAATTGGTTTGGCTGTTGCTCTTTGATCTTTGATATCTCTTAATCTTTGAATTGTAGAAGAACAGAGAATGTACGTAGAGAGAGAGAGAGAGAGAGAGAGAGAGAGAGAGAGAGTAGTA
>NW_004443446.1:320109-324590 GCF_000184155.1 Fragaria vesca subsp. vesca
GAGAGAGAGAGAGTCTAAGGCAGGCGTGCTTGCACATGAGCTCATGTTTACAACCACTTGTTCTTAAATTTGGTTTGGTCAAAGTTGAACACCACAACTTCATTATGAATTTTTTTTATAAGATTTTGGATTAGAGATAAATTATGCATTGTATTATCTGATTTAGCAATTATCCAAGAAAAAACTTGAAATTCTTTAATGTTGGAATAAAATTAAAATGAATAAAATCATGGTAATATATATTTGTTTTTATATATATTATTTTATTCAACGCTTCCGCTTCTAAAAAATTTCAAAAAAACCGCTTCCTCGCTTCCGCTTCCGATTCCATGCAACGTAGGTTCTTTCACATGCTCTTATGGACACTTTGTAAAGTCTTGGTCATCTATTTTTTTTCCTCTGATATCTTTGAAGTTTAACTTTGTTGCATTTCTCTAATAAAAAAATTAGATGCTATTATCTATCTTTAACGCACCCTCATTTACTTTACGTAATGCAAATTATCTATCATTTCTTTAACAAAAACAGAGAAAAGAAAAAAAAACGATTCTCTAACGTTTATAAATTCTATATAAGTTCAAATTCATATTTCTCTTTAGTAATACAACAGAGACTTATAAAGAAGAAAATTCCTATAAAGAGGAGTCCAAGAAAGAAAGATAATGTCATTAATGTATAATGAAGGAAAGAAGAAAGCAAAGACAACAACATTAGATCCACCTACAACAGTTTCATGGCAGGAGAGGAAGAACCTTGCAGACAAGGAGGCAGAAGCTCTCGAGAAGAAGATACAAGACCTCAAAACATGGGTACGTATATCATCATATTCAAGGAATATTTGGTAGCGCTTTGAAATATAGTATTATTGTTTTCAAAAATCAAAAGAAGTTAGAAAATGGAATAAGTATCTCAATTGTTTTGTTGTTTAGAACTTGTTAGTGCATTTTGGAGAAGCACCTCTTCCAGCATTCCTAGTTACTGTTGCAGAAGTCATAACGAGAACGTAAACAAATTATGGTCAAACAAATGATAATTAATAACATATTTAGCTAATCAGTTACAACAATTTTATTGACTGAATGAGTAATTTTTTAATTAAGTGTTTAACCTATTTAAATTCTATGTTTTAGTTTTTTGAATGATTTCATAGCCAATAAATTGATATCTTAAGCCCGAAATGGCTTACATATCCTCTCTCTGCTGATATGGGCAGATAAATAGTTTGTGGAAGACTGAAAGTAGCACAAATAATACATAGAACATGTCCAATCATTTGACGGTTCCACGCTCATGAAGAGAGCTTAGAGACTATTAACTACTACGTAGTAGATTGACCAGAGACTTGACTCGATGGCGCTTACTAAAACTTAAAAATCATAGCTCCTTAACAAAGAAAGGATTTATTGTAAATAAAACTAACTACCTAATAGCCTTGAATGGCCCATATAAAAGTCTATTAAAAAAATCAACTCAAGGTCTAAGCGGTGCATTAGTTTAGTCCACCCTCAATCCACTCCCGTCGCACTCCACAACCGTCAAGCCTTTTCTGCCATACTCCGCCACAAGGCATATCACAAATCTGCGTGGCCTAGGACTTTTATCGTTGTCGACACCAACAACCTAAAGACACGCTACCGCAAGCGCTACCATATAAACAACCAACCCATAACCCAATTCTCGCATCACACATCGAGATCCATGGCACCGCTAACTAAGAGAAACCCTCTCCAGAAATTAATTTTCCGCATCTATAAAGCATGACGACCATGTAATACCCAGATACTTTAGAAATAATAAATAAATACTTTGTATAAATAAAAAAATTAATCTGAAAAGGTCGAGAAGATGTGAGAAAGAAGGATGAGGGTTCTTCAGATGACCACGTGCATACTCGATTTTGGGGGATCACCGACCTAGGGGGAGCTCTAAAACTCTCTCGGGAGAGGAGGCCTCTCTAGAACACCGACCTTGAGAAGGGGATACAGAGATTTCTTGGATCGATCCAACAAGGAGGAGAGTATCCGATCTCGGGATCAATCTATTGATCATGCTAAAACTGGTCTCATGATCTTGGACTCTCGTAAAAGAGAAACCATGGGTTCATTAGGAAGCGTTAAGGTACACACTCCCTTCTTTCAATTCGAAGGTGACCTGGGCCAGTTACAATTTTATCGAATTCGTCTAATTCAAGGTAAACTTGTTGAAAATTTGGAGTCTTTATTAATCTGGGTTAGGATATTACAGCTTCCACCATTTCTATTGCTGCCACAACCAACGAGCCACACGGTAGCTATATGATAATTAGTATACACTATCATGGATATAATTATTCATCTCTATAACATTTGGCTGGTGCTATTAACACACCCTATTTTGTTATTTACAATTTTACATACCCCTTTCATAACGTGAGTCAATCATAAAACAATTTCAAGGAGCAGTTGTGTAAATACAATCAAATTTGTAGTATTAGGAAAACACATGAGGTGTGTGAATAGGAAAATATGGTGTGTTAATAGCATCACCCTAACATTTAAGAAAGATAAGTCTAATTAATCACTAAACAAGCTATTTCTAGTACACACTTACGCCTGAAGTACAAGTCGAGAAAATAATAAACCAAACTAAAGGAAATTTTACAATTGATGATTATGTATGTTACTGTTATCTAGTTGAAAAAGTAAGGATTCCTTAGAATTTTCTCTTTCTTTCTTATATGTTATTCTAAACATAGGTACAATCTTCAACAAGTCTTTAGTTAACCTTTTTGTAATTTATATACAAATTTTACATCTTAATATTTTGTATAGACCAATATGATTGAATCCCTCAATGAAGACCAATTAAAGGTATATTTAGAAAATAGACCAGATGAGCTCAAGACGGTGAAGATCCATAAGAGCGCATCACGACAGAGAGTAAGAATATCCGAAGTTTATTATTTTTTCCTTGAATACATGACAATCCTAATTTGATTTCCTTTCATAACAAGAATCATTAAATTGATATATGTTGACATATAATGCAGATCCAAAGAGCAGAAAAGCCTAAATGCTCAACCTCTAATGGAATTATGGCTTCTGTTTGGAAGTTTCACAAGTAAGAGGGACACAAACTTAGTTATAAACAAAATAAAGTATTATTAGATAATAATTTTGTTCATTTATCTTTAATATCTACATACCCAATAAATAAGAGTGAGGAGATGGTTGAAAACATGTCGCGAATCCTCTTGAAAAAGAGGGGTGCCTTCGGGAACGCATACACATGTGGTGTATGACTATTGTAAGTGAAGTGGGTTGAGGTGGTTAAGTAACTATCTATGTGAATGTTTTGTCTGAGTTGTTTTGTTGTTTGTCTTTCTTTTCGCTTTCTGACTAGATTGTGTATAATGTTGATGTCAAAATATTCGAGTTTCCAATCCTAATTGATATTGATCAAAATTTTATTTTGAAGCAATATGATAGGTCTTTTATCGATCAACAAAATGATACATAACGATTTTCCTTAAAAGAAGCTGCATAAAAATATAAGGGAAATATAATTACATAAACATGGTTCTACTTTTAGACAATTAAGCATACCCAAAGATTTCAATATTATTCGAGAGGCAAAATAAATAGGCAGAGATGATAAGAACACCAGTGACGTCATAATTCTTCTGTGACCAAAGTCGATATCATTCTTGAATTGACACATCCTTTAGTGATCTCACCTGTTGCATATTCACCCGCAACAACAAGCCCAACCTTGAAAAGACCTAACTCAAGAGAAAACCTAACAACAAAATTTACAGCACAAGCTCAAAAACAGTGGCTAGACCCAACAACATGCCATGATCCATATTCGTCAGCACTGATTAGATCGAAATTGGTTCAACCCTTTTTTTTACCTTTACCACAGTCTGCCCAACACCAATACCCTCATGAAACACCGGCCACCCAACGAACATAGCGCCACCAGATCCAGTCCGATCCAAGCAATCAATCACATTTCGTCGTCCACCCCTCTGAAGCCGCCAAAAAAGAGACAATCTCCGTCACTAATCAAGAAAAAAACGAGAAGGAAGAGACTCCATATGATTAATTAAAGCTATTTGATTATGTTTATTTTCGTCTTCCAATCATAGCCAAGTAGCTTATTTAATAGAAAAATCCCAATTGACTCTATGAGTTTAGTTTTTCTTCTATACTGTGAAAGTCGCAATGTCTATAAGAGCATCTCCCATGGTAAGCTAAATCCTTAGCCAAATTTAGCCATAAAACAAGAATAGTCTGTGGAATATTTTTTTAGCTTACTGAAGTCTCCCACGGTAAGCTATTTTTTTAGCCAAATTTATAGCTTTTGGCTTTAAAAAACACTCTCACCGTAAGCTAAATCCATAGGTAAAGCCAAATCTAATTCTTTTGTCATATATATATATATAATGTTATTTTTATGTCTATTATTTTTTTCTTTTCTTCTATATATATAATATATAT
>NW_004443446.1:324610-345937 GCF_000184155.1 Fragaria vesca subsp. vesca
TTTTTATGCATATTTTTTCTTTTTCTCATATATATAAATATATATAATATTAAAATTAATTTGAAACTGCAAATATTGAGAAGGGCATGGATCTTATTCCTTAGGAATAAACAATAATTAAAGATACAACCAACGAAAATTTTAAAAAAAAAATAGAACGACAAATTTATTTAAAACAAAATATTTATTTGAAAATAAACATTTATCGATCATGATTTCAAACTTATGTTTTTCCATGTCGCTGCCAAATATGTTCAATCAAAGCATCTCAAAATTCATGACGTTTGGTTATGACGTTTTGCTAACATGAATCCGTTCCAAGGTGACACACAAGCTACGTTCAACTCTGAAAGCGTTAGTAATGCACTTCAAGTTTCAAGTCAATATGGATCAAGCGGTGAATACAGAGCAACGCCAAATTATGGAGAGATTGGTGACTATGGAGGAATGGGTATTTATGAAGGACCTTTTGGATATGGAAAAGATAAAGACTATGGAGGAAGCGGAGGTACCGGAATAAGCGATAGACATGGAGGAGCCCCGTAACGAAAGTACGTGGTGGACCGAATTATTGTTGATGGTTATTATAATATGAGTTTTTTTATTGAAAAATAATTTGTTTTTAATAAGTCTAGCATTTTATGTTAGTTATTTCGTTATGTTGTAATTTAGTTAAGTCTAGCATTTTGTGTTGTTTACGTTTTAATAAGTGTGTAACTTTTTTACATGAATAAGCTATGTACTTTTTTTAATTCAATAATTAATCAAGTATATGATTTTATCTAAATATATTAGATATGGGGCTTATATGAAAGGCCTCGTCGAGATCTTCGCAATGGTAAAAAAATTAAATAGAAACGAGTTTTTAATTATGTAGTTGTGAGAGATTAAAGATTTTTAGTTCAAATTTAAAAACTAAAAATGATACAAACTGAAATAAGATGATAGCTAGAAGGACAGATACGGAAAAAAATAAAACTGAATAAAATATTATTTGGCTTTAGCTTATGGAAATGGAAGGCCAAATTTGGCTTACCAAATAGCTTAGACTAAATTTTTCATCTTGGGAATTAAAATTTGGCTTATGATAAAAGTAAATATAGGCCAAATTTGACTTTTTAACTTATGGTGGAAGATAGTCTAAAGGCGTGGTACTCTTTTTTACTTGCTTGAATCTCGGGCAGCGTTTTTGATGAAATTATTTTAGCCCTTGAGAATTGAGATGTAAATTCTAAAGTTGAGTGAAATTCGTAAGTCGGATTGGGTCGTCCAGACCCGCTTAAGTCGACCCGGGACTCGTTTCTATCTCACATAGAGCAAAACGTTGAGAGTTGCAGTTCAACCTCCCCTCGAAATTCTTCTATCTTCTTCTTCGCCATAACCAGTTCATCTACATTGAACCCAACAGGAGCCAATATAAACTACACAAGCTTCCCTCTTAACTTGAGGTAACAATTCTCAGAATCCCCATATCATATGATACTATGTTATGCCTAGTTGTTTACTTAACATCCCTGTAAACCAGCTTAGAACCTGTAAATGGGACGGAATATGATAACTAGATTATCTTTTCACTACATTCTATCTTTTACCTTATCAGAATTTAGTGGATTTTCTAGTTTGTAGATTGAGTTTGGATTTAAGAGTGATGAAGTTTTACATTAGAAAGTAGAAACAGCAACTTGGGTTAGGCTAGTGATTTCAACAGTGATTTGGGTTCTTGTAGATGCTATTTGTACTCCACTTCTGGGTGTTTCCAGTTCAACAAGCATACTCTTAATTGTCAACTCCTTTTCACATCCACGTATAAGCATACCGGTTAGAAATTTCTGCCGATTTTCTTTAAGATTTTGGATATTTATGTTTGATATCTTCTATTTTTGATGGATTACAGGTTATAATTTATTATAATTTTTTCTTTTCTTTTTTTGTTTGGGAGATGATTGTTTATAGACCCCTTTAGAGTAGTATTAAGCTAGATGGAAGCAAAATCCCTTTTGTGACTTTGGATATCTCTCACAGACTCTCACGGAGTGGCTACTTAAGTCGGAGCATAAACCCGAAGAGAAATGAGCATGGTTTCCATCCCAGCATTCTCAGCTTTACATGCAATCTCAATACCCAGAGATTATCATTCTTTTGCAATAGTGAACTCCTTGAAGGCCAAGGGGAAGAGTTATCAATTAGAATTGCTTGGCAACACCAATGTCTTGAAAGCATATAGTATATGGAGTGGCAGCTTTAGCTCCTCTGGCAAGCACTCGAAGTTGAGGACCTTTTTGGTTGAGGCAAACCAAGAATCTTCGTTACTGTCTCGTGTGGGAGCTTGGGAACATCCTGATGATGGCAGTGGGGGTGAATCTGAGGAGGAGGAGGAAGAAGAAGAACATGACTTGGGTTTCCAGAGTGAATGGGAAGAAGATGAAGAAAAGCGGGTTCTAGCTGCTAATGCTGGTGATGTTCAGAAGTCCATGACAAATGAGTATGAAGAGCAACTTGTAAAAGGTATGTAATCCTGTTTTATTATCTATTGGGTTTATCATCTTACTGAAACTTGATGGAAGACAAAACCAGTTTCGCCCAATTGTTTTCATGATTTATGAAACATAGGTTGATTTGTAGAGTTACAAGAGCATTCACTGGACTAGTTACCTTGCTATATTAGCGAATCACTTCCTGCAAGCGAAACACATTTTACCAAATTTTTATGTATATATTATTAGTATCCTCTGGTTATTGCAGAGGTAGAGCAGCTCTTGGAGGTAGAAGAAAGAGCAATTTTGCAAAGGCATGCAGCTCCCAACATGGAGAGATTATCCACTGTAATTACCCTCTTAAGTTTCAAATGCTCTCAAATATGCTTGCAGCAATGCTCCTGGAATTACTGACCTCTAATTGCACAAACTATTACTAAAATCTCAATGCAGCATACTAATTGAACTGTTTTTCATATATGCAACAAGAATTCAAATAGAATAAGAGGTTGAATTGTGCTTGCACTTCCACTTATGGTGTCTTGTACCTTCGTTACGCAGGCAAAATGGAGCCCACTACATACTCTTTCACTATCTGGGCTAGTTCCTTTCATGGACAAGCTACTTGAAGATGGTGTAGATATTAATCTTTTTGACAAAGTGAGTCTTATCTTAAACCTAATCCATCATATTTGTCTCCAGATTGGTAGCACCATGTATACCTGTTGCTAAAACGCAGATAATTTGGTGAAACAGGATGGTGTAACTGCTCTTCATACTGCAATTATAGGCAAAAAGGAAGCTGTTATTAATCATCTTCTAAGAAAAGGTGCAAGTCCTCATGTCAGAGATTGGGTAGGATGAGATTTTAATCAATATTTCTGTTTGCTGGTTCGTTTTTGTTCACAATGGGTTTTCTAATCTTTACTCTGTACTAGGATGGAGCTACTCCACTTCATTATGCAGTTCACGTAGGCGCCAAGCGGATTGTGAAGTTGTTGATCAAATACAAAGTTGATGTCAATATCGCAGATAATGCAAGTTTTATGTTTAAATTTAATAAAATTTATTTCATGTTCATCCTTTCTATCTTACTAAAGACGGTCATATCCTTGCATTTCAGGACGGATGGACGCCATTGCACATTGCTGTGCAAAGTAGAAACAGAGATATTGTGAAACTTTTGTTAGTGAATGGTGCAGATAAGAGTAGAAGAAATAAGGTAAGATTAACCATACAGGGAGAAGTGGTTTTCAGTATAGATGGAGCAAGGGTTCTTTCTCTATTTTGGTACAACTGAATTTACCATGGATGCTCACTATTTTTCAGGATGGCAGAACTCCCATAGATCTGGGCTTATGTTATGGGAAAGACTTCAAGTCCTATGACCTCACCAAGTTACTGAAGACAGTACCAATGGACAGAGAATTTTGAGTCTGAAGTTGAGACAATTTAAACTGCGGAGTAAGTTCGATTGCATGTCTTGAGTATGTGGTGCAACTAGATATTTGATTCCTGCATTCAAGATCAGTTATGAACTAATTTACTCCAGTTTCCTCTCATTTTATAGACTAAGGGAAACTAAGAATAGGTGGGTAAAATATTTATGGAGGGAGAAATTGTCATGAAGCAAATTGGTTAAATACACAATAAAAGTTAGTTATCTGCATCTCGGTAGTGTACAGACTACCAAAGTAGGAAACATGCTGGATGAACTGCTTGAGATCCATTGGTTTCTGGGTTAATCTGTTTGATACAATGTAGCTTGTTAGTGTAATCTATCCCAGCCCTGCTGTATTAACCACAGTTTTGTACACATAAGTGATGTAACCCTAAACCCTAAACCCACACGCGTAACTGCCATATATAACCACCCGTAATTTTGCTTTAAGCTTATGTAATCGTTTACAAAAAAAAAAAAAAAACTTAGTGTAATCATGTCGTGGGATGCTAAATGAGTTTGTTTAAAATTATATGTTCTATATATGATATCTGCCAGCAAGTAAATAATTAATCAAAATGCTCAAAGTCACTAGGGGACGTTATTAAAATACTAATTCGACTCTTGCATGAGGACAGTTGGAAGCCTCAATTTTGTTATGTTGGAGCACAATTTTGGACTCAAGACCTAGCTATGTTATTCAACTTGAATCTGAAATTCCTGTTTGTGCATCTGGGAAGCTTATTCTTGCAACCTTTCTTTTGTCAAGGAACTTCGGTTCCAGTTCAGGGCTTCGATAATGTAGCCCATCCTATTATTCATTTCCTTAGTATTTCAAAGGATGGCGGTTGAAGTTTTGAAGTCACCATCTTCATGTCAGTAAAACCAAGCATTTTCCATAAGCGCTACTTAGAACTTGACCTCTAACTGAACTACACGTTATAAACTAGAAGATCATAGAGTATGGAGATTATTGGGGCAGTCTGGTTCTTGTGTTGCGCGGAAGTTGTTGACAATGATGATAGTTACTAAGGGGTGGTGGTGATCGTTGTTGCTCTAGCAGTCTAGCGATGGTGATGAGGTAGCATTGGCAATTGGTGATGGTGCAGGTGGCAACCAAGGTGGTTTTGATGAAAATGGTGGAGGTCAAGGCACGGCTGTGTTTTTTCAGTTAACTGGAGTGCTGTGAGGTTTTCGCAGAGTCCTTGATGTGCGCGCGTGTGTGCGTGCGTGTGAGGTTTTCGCAGCAGTCCTTGATGTGGGTGGTGAATTCTTTTGTGGTGGCATTGGCTTTCATCATTCCAAAGCTTTTGGCTTCAGCATGTTTGTTAGATATTTTATATCTTGCAGGGTAACACTTTTGTTAGTTGTGGCTTGAGGAAAAACCTTGTGGAAAATATAAAGTATACACTTCTATTCTGGATTGAGGTAGTTTCCTAGTTCCTACCAAGTTTCTCAGTTACTTCATGCAGATCAAACCTTCCCAAGCATTCTAAAAAGTCGATGATGAGTGGCATCACAGCAACAGATTGGCACTACGGATGTGGTAGATCTGGTATATCTCACTATGATCGAGGTTGAGATGTTAGAGCTACCACATAACTTTGGAATGTTAGGGTATCATTCGCTTGCTTCTGGCTTGCACTTGGTCGGGCCAAAGTTGGTGGAAGCTCCTGAAAAGTGGTTCTGTTATAGAGTGATTAACGGTGCTGCACTGAGATAGAAGCTTACGATTGTGTTTAGCACTTGGTAGCCTTTCTCATGCAATTATACAACCAAACTCAGAAGGATGCCTTTTCGAAGATGGTTTGGCTCTTCATACTCCATCTTCTGCTTCAGGATGCCTTTTTGAAGATGCTGTTGAGTTGCTTTGATCCTGATGTCAGATCTACTATTAGGCAGGTTTGGCATTTGCATGCGACACTTGCTTCTCGGGACTCCATTTAAGATACTCCAGTTAACCTTGAGGTGAGAGACACAGAGTTGCACCATGTCCAAGTGTCAATGGGCAGCAAGTGGCTGCTAAGCATCCAAGCTAGGTGAGGAAGAGCAAGTGTGGTGCATGGCATGTGCAGCATTCCACTGTGGGCGGTGTCATAGGCAGCGGCCCAGCATGCAAGCGAGCTAGCAGCTAGCAAGGTGTAGCATGTGCAGGCAGCAGTGCAGCAAGCCAACGAGGACAAGGTGACAAGCAAAGCTGCCAAACAGGCAAAGCAAGTGAGAGGATTGCAAGGCAAGGGCAGGATATGTGACCCTATGTGTGCTTATCCTTCCTAATCGAAGTTAGAAGAAGTTACATAGTTGCATTTCCAAGACTTGGATAATCATAGGTAGTTGGGGGGTGTTAACTACACTTGGTATCTGCTGTTTATAAATAGCGAAGTGTTTGAGACGCTAACACAATCACATACTGTAAGTGTGGATGTGACATGATTTCATTCCAGCAGGGAGGTCTATTACCTGTGCATTCGACACACAAAATCCTTGTAGCACGCTTCCATTGTCTGTATTTTTAATAACAAGTTCGGTGGAAAGGCTCTTTGATTGCAAATTAATCTGCAGTCGCGATGATACATAAGAAGTAGAAAATTGTTTTTCCAATCAACATTGTCCAGACCAAAAGGCTAAAGTTAAAACAGGATCTCCTTGCACATTTTCAGAATCGACGATCGACCAGTCTACATTTCTTGCAAATCCATGCTACTAATTGAAACAAACATCTCCAACCTTTAGACCAGTATCAGAAGATAGAATAATAATGCAGGGTAATATCATGCAGCACAAGAAAGAGCTAGATCTCCAGAAGGGTATCCTTGATGGCAGGACAAGAATCTTTTTTTTTCTTTTCCTTTTTTTTTTTAATTAAAAAGGGGGAAAAAGAACTAAATAAATATCACAGGTAAATTTTAAGTTATGACTCGAGAATACAAAGTGTTCTTAGTTTGTTCAAGTCTTGTCAACCAACAATTCTTGTACAACCTTCACACCATTTTGATCCATTCAGGCTGCACACAGTTCACATGCACTTAAAACAGTCTTGAGGAAGTGTTACATGCATCTCACATGACCTATTTTTCTTCGGGCTATAAAACCAGGGTTGGGGTTCTTATTCTCACATAAAAAATGAGAATTGAAGGTCTAGGTACTAAGGAAGATATAGTGCAGAAGCTGTACGTGAGAAATGGAAGAAATTAATCCCATTGACATATTATTGTGTTTAAATATTGGGTTTAATTTCTTCCAATATCTCACCTCCAGCTTTTGCGGCAGTTCATTTTAAGTTTCCTGATGAAAATCAGTGAAATTAGAGTGCAAAGTTGTAGATGAGAATTGGAGGAAGTTAAACCCAATACGCATAATATCTGCTGCAAGGTGGGTTTAATTTTCTCCAATATCTTATCTCCAGCTTACACTAAAGTATATGTCGATACTTGATAGCATCAGATTACTGGTAATAGTCAGAGTGCATAGTTGTAAGTGAGAATTGGAGGAAATTAAACTCAACATGCATAATGTCTGCTGCAAGGTGGGTTTAATTTCCTCCAATATTTTATCTCCAGCTTATACTACAATAAATGTCGACAGCATCAGTTACTGCTAATGCTGCATCTGAATTGTTACTGTTATTTTGTTCGAATTCTAGCTTGTCATGATTGCTGTCTAGATGAACAAATGAATAAAAGGAGTGAGATCAGAGTGGGGAATGTATACACAGTAGATCAACCTTGCTTCGACAACGGTTTAAAACATATACTCTGAGTGTGCAAGATAGCTGGGGTCTTAGAGGAGCTAACAAGGTACCATCGAGGTGCAAAGTAGTAGTTTCTAGTAAAGGAACATCACTTCTTATGCACCTTGATGAAAGACCTCATCATTTCATTAATCAAGCATAACCCTAAATCAGGATGGACGCTATACATGTATCATTTTTGAGTTGTATACAATTTACGCAACCATAAAACTGGATGCATAAATAAAAATCCCAATTAGACAGAAAAGATCAAAAATTTCAGTACCCTTTTGCATATCTCCCACCCTTTCTCCCAACTGCCTCGCAAAGTCTGCAAGGCAATGTGTCAAGGCTCAGTGCACGAGTTTTTACATAGTTGCCCAATACGCCACATCTTCTCCAGGCATGGTACTCAGCATAAGCAACTGGGTCATTGGCAAGGGCCTTTACAAAAGAAGCCAATTCCTCCAGGTTGCTGAATTTACTGCCATCTATTATCGAATGGGGAGGGACAAAGTCCCACACATTAGGGGCACCAAAGTAGATAGGAACTGCACCAGAATCTAGAGCATAAAACAGTTTCTCCGTCACATAACTCTCTGTCATCATGTTTTCGATAGCTAGAACAAACTTATAGTGAGACATTGCACAGTGTAGATGGTCCCACCATTTTTGGGGGCCATCACCAGCACCATTGGCACACTCGGGGTAGAAAGAAAGGGCCATGTCCAAACCACCGACATTATTCAAGCACTTGCCGAATGAATGGTGTGGTAGTAAGGTGAGAAGCCTCTTGGCGAGCTTATTTCTTTGAGGCAGACAACGTGACGATGACCAATAGATAAGTGTATCCTTATCAAGAGAGAAACCCACATTAAGTCATAATTTCACTAGTGATATGTACGTTGACAATGTACATGGTGCAGGGAAAGATGAAAGGAAGTGAGAGAAAAGTATGAAGACCACAGGAAGTGAAAATGAGATAACTACTTACATTGTTTTTAGAAGAAGATACATGATAATTCCGACCATTGTGAAAGAGTGCACCTGCATATGTAGCCTGGACATCGTCTTTGGCATGATAACTTATATACAAATCCTCAACGCCAGATCGCTTCCTGCCAGCCTCAAGATCCATGTACACACGAAGTGGATCTCCAGGGAGTCTCTGTCAAAAGAAACAATAAATGGAATGAAATAGATAGTAAGAAGGAATACACGTATACATAGGTAATGCTCAGGTAAGGCATGTAGTTAGGTTGCTCCCATACAATCCTTCTACGTTCTAACACTATTTCGTAATCAGAATAAAAGGAGCCTGTACTCGTGGCTTATGCCATCCATGGTGGTCAATTGATAGACCTCCATTTATTCGATCAGGGACCTCCCATTATGCATACAATTAAGACATGCTCCAATTGCTGAATTCGTTGCAACTTTGTACATTATCATAATTTGACTAGGATTAAATTTAACATCGAAAATTTGAGGCACGAAAAGGAAAATTCTTAACGAGTACCACACCAAACTAAGAGGAAGAAAAAATAATCAAAGAAGTAAAATAATAAAATGTATAATGACATGCAAGTCATTTTGGTGGTGACATGCATCTCTAAGAAATGAAGAAAAAACTTCTTCCACGCTACAGATGAATAATTATTATTAATTCTATTATCTTATGTGTCATATTATGTCCATTCTTCGTTTTTGTGATTGCCGTATACACAAATAGGTGATCTGTTTCTTTTTTTCTTTCTTTTTAATAATAGTCTCTTATTCTCCTTCAATCGTTTCTCTTGGGATACAGAAATATTTTATTAACATGAGTGAACAATACTTACCAGACAACACCAAAGTAAGTCAACTATCAACTTCAGATTCACTTAAGGACCAAACCGTAAGTCTTTTCCACAATAACACAGTAAGACAATTATGTACCATGAGCTTAAAGCAAAGAACTACTCTATTAACAATCAAAATTCAAAACATCTTTCATTTGGTCTAATGAATAAACAACCAACTTTGAGGAAACAGAATGTATATAAAGCAAGACGGACAAGAAATCCAGCAACCAAAAACAAGGATAACAATAAACTTGCCAGACCAGCCAACGGGCAGGACAAACATACACCCTTTGACCAGAAAATCTGACTAATGAAGAAGAATTAAACTTGAGAGAACATCCATGAATATTTATAGTTTGATACGAACAAGTCCATAGAGAAGAAGAAAAAAAACTTAATCCTATGCCTCGAATCCCAGAGCAAAAGGACATCTACCTTTAAAAAATTCCTTCTATTTCATTTTCTATCACACCACACAAAGAGAGTCATGATGGTATAATTCCAAAGGAAGATCACTTCTCAGGGCTCTTTCAAACAAAGAGGAGTAGCTATTCCTCGACACCCCCCCCACCCCCCCCACCAAAAAAAAAAAAAACCAAGCTACCAAAAAACGTAGTCCAAATAGTTGCTGTGAAGGAACATGTCCACCTAACAATGAGCAACAATTCCTCGGCACCCACCAATCAGAACCAAAGGCCCAAGCTGCCGATTAATCTGCTCCAAATCGGTTCCGTGAAAGAAAAACACAAAAAAATATGATTTAAAGACTCGCCTGTTGCTTTTTCAAAGTACCAAAGAACAAGGATAATTTAGTATTGAGCAACCAATTAAGCAAGCAGTTACCCTTAATGAGGACAGCATTGCAGCCTTTATAACGTACTGGCCAGTAGTTCAGGACAAAAGTTTGGACATTTATGAATATTAAAGGGCCTAATAGAGAATTTCTAGACCCATGATCCACCAAAACTACAAGATGTATGGGACAAGACTACACCATCGACACAAGCAAACCATTCAGCTAAGTCAGCAAGCTCCTATTACTACAATTGTGCTATAAGTTAGATTTCATGAAACAGATAAGATATTGTAGCATTAAGTTCAAGAAAACTCTAAAGAGAATAAAGAACAACAATTGAATGATGCCTGATGTGAACAATTGTCCTCCCAAAAACAATATCACAAGGCATGTTTGAGCCCATTCCATGCCACAAGGGATGGAAAGAGATCACAATGGAGGGCAACCCTGAGATATAAATTTCCAAGGACACTAAAAAGTATTACCATATTTTTGGCACCCAGTCATCTACATGCAGTACAAACGTGCTCCTAATAATTGTGCACTGCATAGAAACATGTACAAGGATGAAACACCACAACCATTTACCTGAAAAGCCATATTCCTATCATAAATTCAATGATTCACTAATGTATTTAGCAGCTTTAGCTTATGGACACTGAATTCATCAGACCCATTAAGAGAAGGTCAGTGAGATCCGACCCTAGGAAAGGATGCCAGAACACTACAGCGTGTGTTACTGTGATTCCCTAGTCTAGTTTGAACCAAAGACTAATGTGTAGGCTCTCTTGGTGATGAGATGATGCCAGATTACTGCACAAAAATCACTCAGTGTGACAGTCTGCATCTTGTCCACCAATGGTTATTATATTCAAGGATCTTGCATTGTAACTTTGACTTCTCACAAAGTGGGATCTAAAGAGTTGCCACTCTCTCTCTCTCTCTCTCTCTCTCTCTTACTCTACTACTACTACTCTACGTTACGTACGTTACGTTACGTTACGTTAACGTTAACGTTAACGTTAACGTTACGTAACGTACGTTACGTACGTACGTACGTTACGTACGTACGTACGTACGTAGTACGTACCGTTACGTTACCGTTACCGTACGTACGTACGTACGTACGTACGTACGTACGTACGTACGTACGTAACGTACGTACGTACGTACGTACGTACGTACGTACGTACGTACGTACGTACGTACGTACGTACGTACGTACGTACGTACGTACGTACGTACGTACCGTCGTACGTACGTTACGTACGTACGTACGTACGTACGTACGTACGTACGTCGTACGTACGTACGTACGTCGTACTACTACTACGTACTACGTACGTACGTACTACTACGTACTACGTACTACTACTACTACGTACGTACTACTACTACTACTACTACTACTACTACTACTACTACTACTACTACTACTACTACTCTACTCTACTCTACTCTCTACTCTCTCTCTCTCTACTCTCTCTCTCTCTCTCTCTCTCTCTCTCTCTCTCTCTCTCTCTCTCTCTCTCTCTCTCTCTCTCTCTCTCTCTCTCTCTCTCTCTTGTTTTGTTCTCTTTTTTTGGTCGAAAAGTTGAGATCAACAACTCTTTATTATGGGTGACAAAGCACCAAAGTAGAAATGTAATAAAAACTTACTGATAAGAGAAGAAAGAGGAAGCTGAGGAAGAGAGAACACTATGCAATGAAGTGTAACTAAACAATGGCCAATTTAAATCAACAATCATAAAACAATTGTCCACGTATTTGAAGATAAACACTGAAAGGATGTACATACTATAATAACAAATGATTAGGGATATGATAAAGACAGACTTTCTGGTCTATATATTAGATGCACGCGACTTTAGGAATCCAATCTATCACAATGATTAATGTAACGAGTGCTTGGGTTCATGAGTGTAACATATGGAATTCATACGGTAAAGCTGTTGGTCAGTTCATTATATTTGATCAAAAAAGCTTCAAGTGCAAAGTGGACTTAAATAAACGGGGTTGAGACTATTCTTGTATTAGTATATATATAGACCAACTATTTTGATCCCTTTGATTACGTCCTGAACTCATGAAGTGATATGGAATCTGGAGCCAATTAATGGAATCACTATCAAATTCTCAACAATAAGTCCTAATGTTAGAACATCGTAGATGCTCATACACTACTGATCAGACTGCAATTGCCTATAAAGATTGAAGCGACACTCTGACAGAGAAATAAAACAATGATAAAGTTCTATAGTGATACAAGCTCTTCAATGGTTCTTTGCTTGTGCACTGGCATTAGTCTTCAGTGACAAAGTAAGAGGAGAACCCTACTTCTCCAAGTGCATGAATAAGGAGAAAGGTTTGTTGGATTCAAAGATCCATTTATTCTTAAACAAATGGCTTGATCTTTACATTACTGTTACGACCAGTTGGGTAGGTTCTTTGTATTGGGAATTGCCGCCACGACCTCATGATGGATCTCGGGTATGTAAAGGGAGTGGAAGTACTAGCAAATAGTAATCAAAGAGCTACAGCACTATTTACAGTATCTTATGATGATAAATTGAATAAGTCTTAGCTATATGTATCAAAATCCTATCAGGATGCATTTAGGATTTAGAAAGCTTTATATGTTGTCCAACAGATGGCTAAAGCACAATCATCGACAATTAGAACAGCAACGACGTCTCATCCATACACTCTCGTTTATACAGATTCATCAATGCTATTTTTCAATCTGATGCCACCACCAAATGAACAACTTGCCAACGTTAGGCTATGTTAGCATAAGCGCCCCTCACATGGATCAGATACTAACTAGTACAAACGGAATACACATCATCACAATCACATTCCCAACCAGTGACTCCTAATGTTGGATCCTCCTAGAAGAAACTCGTTAGGAAATAAGCTGCATGCTGCAAGAGAACTTAAGGAGTAGAGGAAAGGAGGATTCCAACACAAAGCCTTCCAAAGCATGCTTTTGATTATGGATGTGTTAACTACCTTTCCATGGGAAAGGGTTAGGATGCAATCACCTCCCTATAGGGCTTGCAAAAAAGGTGAAGACATATCAAACAAGTGAGAAAAGTCACCTAAGGCCCATGAGCTCTCTCTCGGTTTATTCCTTTAGGTTAGGCTTCTCATCGCTCTTTGTTTTCTATGACGCATCTTTAGCGTTGAATGGCAAAGTGAAAAGATTAACCTAATATCCTGATAGGCTAACATGATATTTCTGCATAGTCAGAAGCAAATGGAGATTCTTTACTACTTTACATTTTTGTCACAGGCACTCACAAGGTGCTGTTACTGCAACTATATTTAGGTACTGCAAGGTGCTGATGTAAAAGAAGCACAGTTTTATTAACCTTTCCTACAAGTATCTAAGCTGGAGTCTATTACCCTTCATCCGCCTTGATAGCTAAACTCTATAGGACACCTATCCTCTGCACAATAACCATAGCACACCGACTCAATGTCCTGAAAATTCTCCATATTGAAAGTAATCGATCAAAATGCATGGACCAAAAGCTCCTCAATAGATAGAGAGCTCTTGGCCTGCTTCGAATCTAAACCTCAGCTCCTTTCTCTCCACTAGACTACTATTACTCTTGTTAAAGAGAGAATTCCTTGGTTTTATAACATTACAACTTATGCCGCAATTGCATTGTACTACATAGGTGATCCAAATTACTAGATCTACTGAAAAAAAAACATGATCGTCAATCAACAATCATCGAAAGCAATTTCTATTGACTCACAACCACAAGTTCCAAACACCATTTTGCTGCATTTTATTTAGATCTTCATGATCTCCAGAATAACACCAAACTAACCATTGAAAATAAGAAAGATCACATCTTGAGAAACAAAGGGAGAAACTTTAAGAGTACCTGAGACGGAGGAGTAGTAGTCTCAAACAACAGGGCATCAGGCTTGTCAGCAAGAACAGCCGATTTAGTCCACAAACAGCTCAACCCACAAGAACACGAATACAAATTATCCAGATTATCAGGAATCCAAGTCCACCCTTTGACCAAAACGCTGACATGCTCCATCTGGGTCTTCTTCTTCTTCCCACACTCAGATGGCTGCTGCAGAGAAGACGAAGAAGAAGACCCGTTTTGGGTCAAAGACTTGTGCTTTTCAGCGAAACGAGGACAACCCACAAGAGAGTCCCATTTTCTGAAGGAGGAGATGAGATTGGTGAATGGGTCAGGGGCGGAGTTGGTGAGAGATAGAGAAGGGTGGTGGTGGTGGTCATCGATTGGGGGTTGTTGTGAGGTGGAGAGAGAAGGGAATTCGAGGAAGCTACAGAGGAAGAGGAGGAGGAATGCGCCGCCCAACATGAAGGCGATGCTGAATGAATTCAAGGGCTTCAATGGCATCTCTCTCTCTTCTCTGTGAAGATGAAGACGAGAGGGAGAAGAAGAAGAAGAAGCATGAAGTGTGGAGGTCGGAACAGAACTAGAGCAGTTTAGTCTTCTGTTTACGTTTGAAACTCGGTGTTTTATTACTTTTTAATTTTTTATTGTTTTTTTTTTTTGACATTAATTTTTTATGTATTTAGTCAAATACGATTGAGGTTAGGCAGATTTGGTCCAATGTACATCTGTATATATTAAGCGAAGCGGGGGAGATTACTGTTCACAGAACAGTACCCGCACCCACCCCAGTTTGTCATATAAAATTGGAAGACTACATTTGCCGCCTACCTGCTCACCTATTTGAGCAAGCCACGTCTCAATGATATCAAGAAGCCACGTCCTTGACCTAGAAAGAAAAAATAATGTATTTGCCGGTGGATACTTCTTCACCTTTTTGGGCTTTTGAAGTGGATATCTAATTATCTAATTTTGAGCTTTTGAAGTGGATACTTCTTCACCTTTCTTCATTTGTACAACTTTTTTCTTATTAAAATATTAGATGTGTTCAATTTTGGTGGTGATCAACTTGATGTGTTGGTTGTATTGATATACTGTGTATCTGCATATTGGAAAAAAAAGAGGTAGTGGTACCTTGATTTTGATCCGGAAGGGGTAATTCTCCCTATTTGTTCTCCTCAAACAACAGGGATAGCAAATTCCTAGAAGCTCCAAATCATAGCATAACCAAATCATAGCACGTCCATATAGGTAGTCGTCTATGATTTCTTCATTTTATCTTTCATTCAAGTCGTTGTAAATCATATTGGTATTGGACATTGATTTTCTTTTCTTCATTCATAGGCACTTATATTTTGGTTTAGTTTTCAAGTATTCATGGTGGTCCAAATGGTGGTCCATAGTGCATGTTCGACATTCTTTGGGCATTAGTTTAGTCAGTTCACTTGCTACTTTACCAGTGATCATCGAGTGTTATAAATTCATATTCCAAATGATAGCCGCTTTCTACAAGATGACGGTGTTAAGTTTGGTGTTATCAATATGTTGCTTTTGTTACGTTTGGTGTTGAAATGAGGATACTAGATGACGGTGTACATGTACCTGTATCGAGCTATAATGGTTGTAAAGTGTATTGATGATATATGATTTTCTTACACTGCTGAGTACCATAAATTTCTCATGAAGTTGGGAATAAAGTTAATGTTGGTTTGATCGAAAACTTTAGTTTTTTGGAAGGCTGTTGTTTTATACATTAAGATCTCGAACTCTACCATTAGTGATTATTGCCATGAAGGAATTCTCTTTACCAGCATTGTTTTGACATATCCTCCAGCCTACTTTTTACCTACATTAATTTGTCTTAAATTTTGTGTTTCTGGGTTTTGGTTAAGGACCTGACCTATATTTGTTAATAATTGATTGTTTGGTTTCTGATTCAAACAATAAGTATTTGAATTGATAAAATTTGGTGGAATTCCTTCTGCACGCGCGAAGCGCGGGCGCATGAAAGCTAGTGTATTGAATATCGAGCAAGTATTTAGTGTGAATTTGATTGAAATGGCTCCTATAGTCTATCTATAGATGACATTTTCTTGGTACATGGTTTGTCAAATTTAGGGACACTGAATAATCCATAGATTATGCTAATTTTATAGATTGTTTTAATTTCTTATGGAGTCTAACATATTTTATTATATTGATTTATCACTATTTCGTTAGACTTTTATAAGTCCACGGATTGTTGTAACTGCAATTAATAAAAAAAACGTTCATCAAAACACAAACGATACAGTAAAATAATGACGAAACAAAATGCTCTTATACAATGAAGAAATTTTAAATACACACCCCTTACTTAATACACCACCTATCAAGTTTTTCATTTCAGTATTATACATAATACACATCACAAACTGCCTAAAATGCCCTTAATTTATGAAATATTCTGTTATTTAATATAATTAATATATATTTACTATTTGGTACCTCTTTTTACATATTATTTCGTCTAATTTTTGCTAGAAATTTTTGGTTATCATCGTTCAATTTTTGTTATATCCCAACTCCAAATCACCAATACAAGATTTCAAAATGCACAAGCCAGTACAACTATAGAAGTGCAGTAGCTATTAAACATAGATAGCTAGTTATTCGATAAAACATGTCATGATAAAGATGCTGCAGTACTTTACAATATGATCTCCAAGATCAAACTAAAGCTGATAAAGATGTAACACTTGACAATATGATCTGTAAGATCAAACTAAAGCTGATACGGATAAAAAATAAATAAATAAATAAAAAAGACAACCCAAATGAATTGTGGAGAAGAATTGAGGTTAGAGGAGAAGACGTGATTTCGACGATTTTAGGGTAGAAGACGTTGGAAAGAATACTTCTAGTGCGATTTTTTTTTTTAATAATAGCTGTATGTTTTGGTCATTAAGCTTACCTATAAAATCTCAATAGAAACATAAAATAATAGGGATGTGTATTAAGAGATTAGGGGTGTGTATTTAAAATTTCTCTATACAATGGCATAGATTTGCGCAAAAAAAAAAAAATACAATGGCATAGATTTTTTTTTTTTAAACAAAAAAATACAATGGCATAAGTTACTCGTATCACATCATACAGATAATTGAATCGAATCCATTCCCTCTGTTTGCGATCAACTCCCCTATAATTGAATATTCAAGAACAATTTTCCCAACATAAGTTCTTCGTACTCAGAAAAATTGATTTTCTTCACCATCTAAAAACAATCTGGCATTACTACTAACCAGATCCACACCCATACTTCTTTCAAAACACAATCAGCTGCAACTTGTCATAACCAGAAAGATACCAACACTAGCAATAGCATGGAGGGCATTTGCATCAGCACCGTCGAACAAGGACTTGGCACCCTCATTCTTTAAGATCTGAGTGAAGGCTTCAAAGCTCTTGTACTTGACGGCTTCACCAGGTCATTATCGACGAAACAATGTCAATTAGGTAGGAGGCAAGACCAGCACCATTTCAGATGATTATTGACCCATCCAAGAGCAAAGCTAGCAAAAGAAACTATCCTATGATTTTCAAAAACAAAAGGATGTCAGCTGGATACTCTGAAATACGAGCAGGGAATACCTACAAGCCATGAAAATCTTAGTCCCGGACAGGTAAAGTAAATATATATACAACTTCCGCCAACATATTGAAATTTGCATATCCTCAAGCACATAAAAGTACAAAGAATACCAATCAAATTACTACAATAGCCAATAAATCAGCTTTTCATTCTAAATTTAATAAAAATTTCCACCGGACATTGCTATCCAACACAAAGTAGTAAACTATCAAGACCATGATGATGGACCAAAAAATAAAGCAAAAGTATACAGTGACATACTAACCTGCAAATTTCCTGTTATGACCACAAGCTTGAGTAAATCGTACACTCCGAAGTCAAAACTTATTAGAAAAAAATAATAATAACAAAAATACATATAAGGGAAAGCTAATCGTCTAGAACCTAGATAATCTCAAGATTATGATCCAGTGATCCATGAGTGGCCACACTAACACTTGAGCAATAGAGGCCTCAATACTTCTCCAACTAAAATTATCATTTTAAACAGAATATAAGGGTATTCAGATATGGACATATCATACAAGAGCAGCAATGAGATCGCAAATTGAAGAAAACATATGTATATATCTTGTAATTAAAAGAGATGGAAAAACAGTTAGATAATGACATAACAAATCTTTGGTTCAAAGTTTATCTACTCATCTATTCAAAACAAACGGATCATTAGCTGCTACACAAATCACAGTCATTCCCTTTACCCTCAAAGTTGTCAATGTTGTTCTTGTAAATAGGCACATTCTGCTGGAAACAAATACCCTTATATACATCCTGACCTACAGACATATATAACAATATCCAACACTCAGCAATTTAATGCTTCTCATGCTCATCTAATAATCCATTTTCTCACTGAAGAAGAATAATAAAAATCAATAGGCTTTGGGTTTGTTTAGGATTTTAGGATTCTTGTGGTGTTTAGTTGATTGATGGGGTTTGATTCAAAGTTATCAAAAATGCTTTATTACTGCTCACCTACATAACTACACACATGTTTGTCTTTCTCAAGTTCAAACTGTCTTAGCATACTGGAAGTCATATGCCATTAATCAGAGGGAACTTTGCACAGCCTCCTCAATGTCAAGCCAACTAGCTCTTATAATCAATACACTCTGTTATGTGCCCTACTTCTCTCTCTCTCTTTTTTTCCTCTACGAAACTTGATGCTTTGGCCATTAATTATGAAATGAAGATAATGTACTGCAATCATCTACTTGTTCGTGTGCATTCATACTTCAGAGACACCATGTGGAATGTGGTATTTTCTGATAGAGATATTTTCCTAACATATTGATTCTATTAATCAAAACCTCGTTAAAAACATAAACCAGCAGCTTTCAATGTCTCCCTGTAGACACCAACCTAGGTTGCAAATTCTAGTTTGATTCTACTAATTACACAATCAACCTAAGCAAGTGTTCAACGAAACGGTTCTGAAACAAATGCGACAAAACCAGCAAGCAAGAAATATGAGATCAATATTCAAATAGAGAAACAAAGAGCTGGAATGATACCTTTCGAGTGAATATGGATCATTGGCGATATCGATGGTCTCGAAAGCGAGTCGTTGGAGTCGTTTGCAGCGCTCGATTCCTTCGTTTCTGGCGGAGGCGTCGCCGCCGCTGTAGGGCTTTGGCTCGGTCCTTGTTTAGGCCATCGATCAGGCCTCATCGAGACTCGGAAGAACCTATCGAGGAGAGAACCCAGAGAGCTCTCCTCAGACTTCCAAAATCTCGAGTGAGGAGGCCAGATTTCCTAATGGAGTTTGTATTTATACCTAGCCCCCTAAAACCCATCAGAATCTGACGATTAATGAAATCCTTAAGAATCTATAGAGTTTTGAATACCTACATATTTTGACGGATATTTTAGAATCTGAACTGAATACATCAACATTTGTAAGAAATTTTTAAAATCTTAATTGAATACCCATAAATTTTTAGATTCCAAAAAAATCCATCAGACTCTCAATTGAATACACCCCTTTAGACATTCCTAGCTTGGTTTTTTTTAAGTAGGGGTTTGGAGAATCAGGATCCTCTCCTCATAGAGAGTTTCCTAATACTTCCTCATAAGAAGATCCTACCCGTTCATTTTTATTCAACGGGTAAGATCTCTTCAACCAATATTAAAACCTATTTTCTCATAAGTCTATCTCATTCTCTCTCACAACTAATATCTCGCGTTCTCCTCTGGAACCAGAAATTCTGTCAGGCGTCCTCCTCGACTCGTCGGAGTCCGACATTCTCTTCGGCCCGCCGCCAGCGTCTTCCCTCGGCGTTTGGACTCTTTTTCTCTCCCTGGCTAGCGAGCTCGAAGAATGAGATCCCTCTTGCATCATTTTTCTCAGGTACGGGTTGAATCCTCCGACATCTATTTTCATGATTGGGTGGGGGACTAGGGGTTTTTGGTTCTCCATCTCCACGGGCATTGTTGAAACTTTTTCTGTAATTCGATACTTTTCATTTTAATCTTGAGTTTCATAGGTTCTTAATCCCAGCATTGCGGTAATTTTATTGTTGTAGGTCTTGTGTGTGAGAGAAAGGCCATCAGTAGAAGCATGAGCTCGCTAATTCAAGGAAAAACTTGTTAGAGGTTGTGAAACAATTTTTTTAGGAATAGCAGTGATGCTGCCGTTAAATTGCATTGCAATTTGGAGATCTTGATTGAAGTCAGAGTCTTCCCTATTTGGCTGAACTTCAATTCCATCGTGGAAAAGATTTTGTAACTTGGTCCTTGTTGTTTCTAAATGCATTATCAAGTTCTAAGTACGTTGTAATATATAAGTTATAGAACTGAAAATGTGTTCAACTCCCAGTAACTTGTAGCTTTCCACTCTAATTACAAAAAGTGATATGAGATGAAATATTTGGCTATGTTTTTGCTCCATCTCTATTCAGTTTTAAATTACTTGCATTATATGAACTTGGTTGGTAGTCTATGCAACTTCTGAATTGAAAGCTGAGAAATTTAGACAATTAGACTCATCACACAGTCATTATTTATCACAGAACAAAGAAAAGAAGCAAAGTTGGGTACTTCAAACCAGTATTTTTGCATATACAACTTGGTTAATATGCTATAGATTTACTTCATTGGTAGCATATTGTTGATACTCTAGTTACAAACTGAGGAGGAAGGTAAAAGCAACTCCCTTTAGTATAAGAAATATACGAAGGAAAAAAAAAGTCTACAGATCACCCAAACAATGTCTCCTTTCTTTAAAAGTAGTTTACATGCTAGGTTACGTACTACAAATACATCCAAGATAGGCATATACATCCACTGTAGCAATAGAACGAGATTGGAACACGGATTCTTGAAACATGTCTTTCCACACACTATCTTTACCAAGGTTACGCTTCTGGTCTCGTTGCTTTCCTGGAGGATTCAAACTGTACCTGAGAAAAAAGACATAGGTGGGATCTTATTCTTCAAGCTCGCTAGCCATGGAGAGAGAGAGAGAGAGAGAGAGAGAGAGAGAGAGAGAGAGAGAGAGAGAGAGAGAGAGAGAGAGA
>NW_004443446.1:345957-358232 GCF_000184155.1 Fragaria vesca subsp. vesca
GAGAGAGAGAGAGAGCCCAACCGCCGCGGGAAGACGTCTGCAAAGGGTGGAGGAGGACGTTTGACGAAAATTTCTGGTTCTAGAGGAGAACGCGATATATTAGTTGTGAGAGAGAATGAGATGGACTTGTGAGAAAATAGGCTTTAATATTGGTTGAAGGGATCTTACCCATTGAATAAAAATGAATGGCCATGATTTTCTTATGAGGAAGTATTAGGAAGCTCTCTATGAGGAGAGGATCCCGGTTCGGGGTTTGGAACCCAGCCTATCTGGGAGACTCAGCCCCACGCCCGTTATTAATATTAGTCAAAAGAATCTTTCCAGGGGATGTGGCTAAGGCAGTGTTGAGTATCCCTTTGAGTTCTAGAGTTGTTGATGATCGTGTGATGTGAAGATTAGAGAAACATGGTAAGTTTATTGTGAAAACTGCGTATCGTTCTCATTTTGCCAATTCTGTTGGGAGGCAAGTTTTTCAGATAACTGTGGGAATTGGTTTTTGGAAGAAGATGTGGAAAGTGTTTATCCCAAATTCGGCAAAGATTTTTATTTGGAGGATGTGCCATGACATTATTCCTTCACTAAAACGTCTAGTAGACAAAAGAGTGCTACTACTGGATTCTCATGTGTGTGCACTCTGCTCTATAGAATTGGAGTCGACTATACATCTATGCAGAGATTGTTCATTCATTAAGCAAGTAATTAAACAAATGCAGTAATTGCACATGTTTGTTCTAATCCTCAGTATTCTCAATTAGACCTTTTGGACTGGTTTGCTATGTGTGTTCGTAATCTATCAATTGAAGAATTGGGAAATCTCATGTTCTTTCTATGGAGCATTTGGAAAGAAGGAAATGAAAGAACTTGGAAAGAGAAGAGTTCTACTGCCCTTGAAGTTGTTGTACAATCTTCTTCTCAACTTAATGCTTTCAGATTTCACAATGAAGTTTCCTCTGTAAGCAGAACTGAGAGAATACTGATGAGATGGAAGTGTCCTCATGTGGGATGTTATAAAGTGAATATTGATGGCTTTTTTCATCATGATACAAAGGCAAGTGGAGTTGGGTTTGTGATTAGAGATAACTTGGGGATTGTTGTGCCTGGAGGTGGTAAGGCAGTCCAAAGGTTACTTAATTCAAAACATAATGAGTTGCTGAGTTTTGGGTTTGGCTCTGAATTTTATATTGGAGCAAGGTTTTGTTCATGCTATTATTGGGACAGATGCACATCTAGTGTATTCACAATTAAGGTTGGATTCTGAAGCAAACACTTTAGTTTTGGGGCGGCTTTATGATGACTTGAAACTAAAATTGCACAATCAGGAGGGTGTTAAGATGGCACATGTGAAACGAACTGCTAATATAGCAACTCATTTTTGGCAGCTTATGCTTGTACTCAAGTGCAAGCTTTCTTTCTCTTTTTTGTTCTTCCTCTTCTGTCAGCTGCAGTAGCAGCTGATATTGCTACTATGTAATTTTTTTTAGATCAATAAAGTTTCTCACATATTTCCTTCAAACAAAATGAAGAACACAATCTATTTCATATAGAAATTTAGAAAACAAATTTATAAATTAAAACAAATATAATGACACTCATCTCTTACAAACATTTTATCGAACATGTATTCTGCGTCCTTGCTGCGTTTAGTAGTACATATACTTAATAGACTATTCTATTTCCATTCTTTCATCAAACTAACGTCAATCTAAGGCTTCCTATACAAAATGGTACATCAATTTTCGGATTTAGTTACCAAAGGGCTCATCTATGAATATATGATCTATGTCTTTCACATCTTAGAGAACAGTTGAACTAGCCCTTTCAAAAAAGTTTCTAATACTTGAATGCCAAGGCGAGAGTGCTAGTATTGACTATCAATATCTTAGTCACCAAGTTTGCTGAGCTGGCACTAGCTACCTGACCAAATTAAATTAGTCATAATCTCAAAGACCCAATTGATTTTCAATTCCTCAACAATGGTGTTGATTATATAACATCTATGTTACAGGAAAATTCGACTGTACATTTACATAAACTGGATTTGATACAAATGTAGACCGACTGCATGCATAAATAGATTATCTTGACTCAATCTCAATTTAGTCTACCTCTATTTGAGCAAGTTCACTTTTGTATTGAACTAGTCTATTTAATATAGGTGCATTAAAGTGCCGTAGACAAACCCAATATGGCGTCAAAATCTGTTAGTATATATTTATGTTGGCATTCTTATACAAAATGCTAGGTTGTCTTGCACGTACATGATTCATGTGTTCACTAGTTGGATATGATAATTTCTATCACTAGCTAATTCCGAATTAGTTGGATTAGAATTATCTTATATAACTAGTCTGCTACGTTGGAAATAAGTATTAATTTGATTAGGCCTTGTATGTGTGGGAAAACAAGAAAACCTATTATGTGTTGAATATCTGATTGAACTTCCTTATTAATTCTGATTTGATTAGTATTAATATTGGATATTAATTCTCTATATTATGCTATGTTAATGAGTAAGGAAAGAAGTTCTAATGTAATTAGCAATTCTTTCATTTACTATTAGATTGTGATATTAAGATTTATATTTATCTTGTGTATTCTTTTGACAAGATATTGCATTGAAGGGAGAAAAATCAAAGTGATAAAAAATTTGTCAAGCATTGAAAGAGGATTGAAGATTCACGGATCTGATCTCAATCATGATAAATCACTATACATAGCATTCATGATTTTCTAATTATGTTCTATGTGATTACATGCTGCATTGAATGAGTTTTGCAAATAAAAGATATCTTTGTCTATATTTGATTTGTTTTAAACTCTGATGCATTTGTTTTGGAAAATCTTATCTACCTAAAATGATTTTGGTTTAAATTGGAAAATTGTGATTTCCCAAATTAAAGCAGATTAGTTGATTGATATATTTTCCATATCAAAACAAAGTGATAGTTGACATATTGTTGTGATTATCTTAAACAAATCAATGTGTTGATGTGCATTAACTAAGGGGGAGAAGTCGTTTCTCTATAAATAGATTTTTGAGAAACTGAAAAGGTAAAGATGTAGAGAATAGAAAAAGCGTTGTTACATTGCTTCTGAGTTGATATTGTGTTCATATTATTTCTCTCATCTCTCATAATTGTTTGATATGATCTTCATTATTCATTTGCATAAGTGATTGAGATCAGTGAAGTTGAAATGAAAAGAGGGCGTGTTCAGTTCCTTCATAGTCGTATCAGATTCGAGGAGAGTTAGAATAGGGTTATCAGTTTGTACTCAAGTTAGTTTGGAATACTAGTAAAGTGATTGTGTTGAATATCACTACTTGATAGATCTGTAATCATTCTTACTCTATAGTGGATTTGATTTATTGTGAACTACTCTAAAAGTTTCGTAGTGACGTTTTCTCGAGGGAAGTTTATACTGTTGTTAACAAATTTTGTGTTTTTGTGACTGTTGTTTTAATTTGATAAATGATTGAATATACATATTCAATTCCTGCATATTTTGTTCCATTCCATACCCTCAAAATCTTAGATATTATTTAGCTAGTGAGTTTGGATATCTTGGAAATCATTAGATTTGGTTTCGTGTAAGAAATAGAAAAAACTCTCTGAAATTCTGTTGAACTTGGCTCAAATGATGCCATTTTTCACATTCCCGGCCTTGGACGGCCACCATTCAAGAGGAACTTGCAACCGAAAAGGAATGTTTGGAAATAAAAGAGGTCAAATTCTATGTCAACTGAACTCACATACTTCTTTTTGCAGAATGAGCCCGTTGCTGTGATGAAAGCACATGTGAGTGTCCATCAAGTCCCCTATCAAGTCTTGAATACCAAACTTCATTCAATGCTACAAGGCTTGTATATGCAAGAATTTGTAGACTTCTTTTGTATATAATCCAAAAGAAAAAGATTAGAAATGTTGAGATGTAAATCCCACATCAGGAATATGAGACCTTACCTGTGAATTTATAAGGGTTTGGGCCACTCAATTCATTGCCAATGGTTTTGGATGTGAAACCCAGACTACTTTATCATTGTATCAGAGCGGGTTACCCACGTCCACGTGTGAAGCACAAATGTCACACGAACTTCATGTCACCCTAAATGTTGTCAATGCGTTAGGCTTGAAAATTCACCACACATGCGGAGGCGTGTTCTGTTGCCAATAAATCCCACATCAGGAATATAAGACCTTGTATGTAGGTTTATAAGGATTTGGGTCACTCCACTCATTACCAATTGGTCCCCCATACTACTTTATCAAGAAAATTGACCATACTAACTGCTGACAAATCCAAAATATAAATGTCACGATCGACCAATCTTCCAGTACATCTGTGAAACCTCAAACTTAAAATAAATAAATAAATATTTTTGGATTGCTGCTTTATCTTATTTAAAATGTTGATTCACCTACTTGCTAGCTTATGCCTAACACATAACTACATGCAGCCAATCACAAATGAAAGTCTAAAAACCTCAATCAGACTTGTGGATTGCAAATAGCTCCTCACTCAGCAGCTTAAACTCGGGCATCAAGTTTAAAAACAACTGTTGGCACTTGAAGATAAACTTCAAATGTTTTTACAATAATAGATGGCAGCAAATTAATAGTTAGATAGATAAGAATCTAATTAAGATAGGCTAGGGAAGTTAAAAACAATTGCTGGCACTTGAAGATAAACTTCAACTTCAAGTGTTTTTACAATAATAGGTGGCAACAAATTAATAGTTAGATAGATAAGAATCTAACTAAGATAGGCTAAAGAAGCTACATGTGGCAAGTATAATAATTACTTTATCTAGTATAAATAGAAGTATTCACCTGAGGAAATAAAGAAGTAGAGTTTAGAAACATAGAGAAAAGTTAGAAGAAGAAATAAACTAATGGAGGTCTGAAACAAAGTACTAGTGTCTAGTAGTAAAGTTTCAGCTTTGGTAAAATAGGTTTGAGTAGGGGAAATTATGGGGAATCTCTTTGTTTTATAAACTTGTTATCTTGCTTTTGAGTTGTATATGTTGCTATTATATTTGGTTATTATGTTTAGTTTTTTATCATATTATTATCTGATCTTATGTCATCATCATATTGTTCTCTAATCTTAATATAAGGAATGAATGAAGTTTCATCATCATACTAATCTTAATATAAGGAATGAATGAAGTTTGGGGTTGAGTCTATCACTTGAAAGGGACCAGCTATGTCAGCCTTTTGTATACAAATAGGGCGAGAAGCCTTTTCAATTTCAAATTGATAAAATGATCTCTATTATGGCAAGAAGACACTGGTGACCAAGGATAGTGCAAGAGTACCGATTTGAAAAGTTAACCTATATATGTGCATACACTATTGGTTTATTGAAATGACATGAGATTTTTTTTTACTGAGTTTATAGCTCACCCCTTTATGAATTTGTGCAAATGTCACATTTAGAGGGATAAAAACTTAATAACTAGAAGGGATCTAAAGTCTAGGAGGAGTAAACTATGGCTTGTTGTTTTTAATTTTGTGTAATAATGCTTAGTTTATAAGTTTTCTTTCCTGTTGTTGTTAGAATAATTAATATTTATGAAATAAAGTTACTCCTTCATTAAGTTACCTCTGATTCAAATGTTTTTATATAACTTTTACTTGTCAAAGGTTTTCTTATCTTTGACAAGTTGAAGTTATTCACGTCCTTACTCGGAAAAGAAACATATTTCTTTTTTTAAAAAAAATTTGAGTTGGGGTGTGACAACATCCAAGGTCGAGAACGTATCTGCAGGAGCAAAAACAACCATAATAATTTCAAAAGAATTAATACATCACAATGCATGAATGTGTTTTTAGTCTATCAGAGATTCACATTTCCATCAGTTCAGTGATACTATCTTACAAAGGAAACCACTCGGCTAAGATGCATTAACTCAGCTAAATGCAGTATGGTGCACAATAAATGTAACTTACTCGTAAATTACAGTATCCATATACCTGATAGATGAATTTGCAACCTTAACCTTGGAGGTCAGTTTCTAAGAAAGGTCTTCTCTCCTATTTTGTTCAACCGAAATTTGAAAACAAGCTTTCCATAAGGCCCTCCTTCCTACTAGTACTTTACTACCAAATACAATCCATCATAGACATAAGTCCTACTTCCACCCATCAATTCGGAACCACGGATCACTCTGACATGGTTCTTTGCACACTATTCTCTGATCTTCACGGTCCTTTGTATTCATCACATTTCCTCCCTGGCCGGTATAGATCAAGTAATGATCTTATTATGCACATCATCATCATAGCCACCAGATGCTACAATGGTGGTTGCAAAGAGCTTCCCGCTAAAGTTCTCATAATCAATACCTACTTGGATTGGGTGATGTAGGCCAACAATGTTAAGTTCCACTCAGTATTGAAACTTATCATCACCAATATCAACTCTTGGGACAGCTCCAATGATTTGTTTGCCTGACTTGACAAAGACTTTATTTTATCCTTGAGGATCTTAAAGGCTTCCAAATCAACCCTTCGGTGAGTAATTCCTCCTAAAGTATCCAATTTTGACTTAATATTTAAGATCATCACCTAAAGTAGATGAATAGAAGGCAGATTGTTTATGACTTTCATTCCAAAGTTGTATCTGGTGCCAAAGGAAAATGCGTTAGCTTATGTTTTTCAGTTAAACTTTGGTGCTGGAAACAATATGAATTGCTTAATATTTTGGTCTTCTCCACATTACAGCTCATAACTTAGGTATCTATGCCTGCATGGCTACCATATATGGATGTTTATGGTTTTAGCAATATCTAGAGGATTCTGAGTTGCTCAGCTATTCCAATGTTTAATTGATGAAGATTAGTGTTTAGCTTCTGATGAGCATAATTTAGGGGTTAAGGACTTAAGGGGTTATTTATTTCAGCAGTTCAGGCCTTTCTTCGCTTTGTTATGACTAGCTAAGTTGGTAGGATGATTATAGTGTGGCCGCCGATCATGTTGCTCAAGTAGCCGGCTGTCCTTTGCAACTTCTATTGATCCTTGGGAAGGAAGCATCTTGCCCTCGGCTTTTAGGTAGCCAGAATTACTAATTTTCTATATGTAGACCCATTAGGACAGCAAGATTAGGGTTTACAGTATAGTCCAATAGCGAACAGAGGAAACTCTATATCTACTTCCACCATCTTTAGCTTACACTTATCTCTGTTCTGCTAATGGCAAGCTTACCTTATCTCCAGTATTATGAATAATGCGACTGAAGATCAAGGTAAGCTTTCCACTAGCATAATACAGTTTCTCTTTTCATAGACAGAAACTGTTCTCTTGAATTTTTCAGTTCGCTGGTATAAACATTGTTTTAGCACCTGAGTTTGCACAAGACATTGTTCAGTGGTTCAATGTTACATACGGTACCACCAACAATATACATTGTTGAATTCCTCTTTCGTTTTGTTGATACTTTGATGGGATGAATTCATGCTCATTACCTTTTTAACTGTGTATACCACAGAAACATATGGGAATAGTAAAAACAGCTTCTGCTGCATATATGCTTACAAATAACAATTTAAAAGACGCGGCTCAGTTGTCACTCCAGATTTCTAATAATTTAAGTTCTTCACATTACGTAGCTGAATTGAAAGTATATACTTTAAGTTGCATCTGACGCCAAATGAATTATAATAGATTTAGTTCTTGCCTTTTTCATCAGACGTTTTGGTGCTAGAAGACTATGAAAATGTTTTGGTTTTTCCAATTGCACACACACAGGCTTTTGTATAGCTAATCTGCAAATTTTAGCATGTGTCTGCAAATATTGATACTGATATGGGACATCACAAATGGAGTATTTGTTGACTCTAGTTACGCATCATTTTGGCTATGTTTGCACTTTTCTAAAAGGAGGTATTTTGAACTTTTAGAAAATAAATCGAGGTAAAAGAGAGTAAACATGCTTCATTCTTCTGTTCGAAAAATCTAGAAGGGGTTAGAGTTTTCCATTTTATACTCAATATATGATGGCGGGAGAGTTTAAATGGTAGTTGATTATTGCATGAGCAATTGAGCATCTCTGGTTCATGTTAGTGCTACTTATCTTCAGTTATTTTAGTGAAAAGATGATCTTGACTAGTCAACGGATTTATTACTGTCAGAAGATGCTCCTAACTAGTGAAAATTGTTATCTATTGCTTTTGCTCATACCTAACTTCTATTACTTGGAATCTTAACATCTATTACCTGGATGTTCTTCTCAAACATAGTCTAGTTCTTTGTCTCTCGTCATTAACAGGTGCCGCTCTATGTGCATATTGGATAAACACTTGCCGTTTTATTTTATCTTTCTACTCGCTCATTGTTTGTTATTCTACATTTAGAAAACAGGCTTTACCGCACATGGAATCTACGATTGTTCTGGATGCTGCCTTTGCTTGCATCGAAATAATAAAATTAGATGGCAAGTGGAATGGACCATTAGGCATCCCCATTAGTATTCACATTGGGTGATTACCAAAGAAATAAGGCTGATATTCACATTTGCAGTCTCTCTTGTCATTATTTTAATTGTATTGTTTCTTCATGTGCAAAAGTGAATTGGTTGCCTTGTGTTAGATGACCTCCAAAAGTTAAGAAAAATATTGAGAATCATACATAACTTCCTACGAATCATAAGTTGTTAGCTATGTCTGCTTATGCACCATGTATTCTTCTAATTGTTTCTTGCCTTACTTGCTGGAAAAACCCCTGACCTAATCAACAACAAGAAGGTAAGCTTAGTAATTGATATCTATCTTTTTTGTTACTTCCTAAATTTTGAGCAACACATGGAACGATACAAAATTGTACTTAACTTCCAAATCTCTTAGTCCCATAAGCATCTTATCATAATTTGAACGAGTTAATTTGCTACCAGTGGTTCAGGAATGAAATCTAACTTCTCTAAATTCTTGTATAGCAACTAGCAAGACTTGCTCAGTGAAACAGAAAAAAGGAAAAGCTTTGAAAGGCATGTGCATGTATGGAAGCAAACTCCGTGCCTAAATACGGATTGTGCCTAAATATTTATAGGCAATGCTGAAACATGTAGCATGGACTCAAAGAGAAGGACTGTGAGGATTCACTGAAAATGCAGTTTGGCTGATATGGTGTGAAGTCGATCAAAGAGGGAGTGCTAATATCAGTCTGGTGTTGACTGAGGAATTGACATTCAGAAATAGATGTGCACGCAGCGGTATGAGATGTAGAGAAATCACTGTGAGATCTACCTTACGTTTTAGAGGTCTAAGCTTGAGAAATGGCAAGACAATGTGCAGTTGACAAGCTAGCTAATGCATTTGTATGCAGATGTTGACCTTGGAGTTGACTGCATATGGAGCATTAGCCAAACTACTGAAGGTGGAGAGCTGCATATGTGACGTGTCTTAGGGTGAATCTTTATCACTAGCTAAAAGATGATGCAGAGGGACACGAATATTGACTTTCAAAATCGGATGCAGGGTATGTCATTGCTGAGATGATTTCTTGTAGTCTCACAATGAACATTCGCTTGGACAAGATAAGTGACCCTTTTAAGGAATATAAGTACTTGTGAAGTGTGATGATGAATCTAAAGAATCTCACCATCAGGTTGTTCCCAGAGGTGGCTGCAGCTCAGTGACAGTTTGAATAGATGAAGGAACTGGTGGAGAATTATGAGAGGTGGTAGGAAACTAATACGAGATGATAGAGTGGTAACAAAGTTAAGTGATTAGGTGAAGTACTAGTATGGAAAACGAAGATTCATTAGAGTACATACCTAAAGAAGAAAAATTTCCCATATTGAATTTCGATGCAGACAAGTGAAACCCCTATATCCAGAAGCATATCCCAAAATAATGCAATAGCTAGATAATTTTGAATTGTAGTTTACTGGAGTTATAGGGTTTGCTAACTTCGTATGGATTCAACTTTGCTTATTATGATATGAATGAACTTAATGTGCAAAGCGGAAAGCTCTGAAATAGTTTATTTTGTCAATGCCTTGTTGTAGGAGCTTCTCTTAATTTAGAGGAAAACAGAAGAAGAAAGACAGAAAAAAAATATGCGTAGCATTGATTTCATTTCCTATTAGCATGCCTTATGCTTCTGCATTTTAATGTGCAGCATTGCGTTGTCATGTACTTTTTTATTTTAATTTTTTTGAAAGCTGTTGCAAGCACTAATCTTTGAACACATTAGCAAGTTCCCTTCCCGCACCAAACAAGTTGTGCATATTTCTGTTAATAACTTTCTATGAGTCAAAAACAAGACGTGCTCCCCTGATCACTTCACTATGTGCTCTCAGTGTCCTGTATATGCATAACGAGCTACAGGTTTTCTTCTCCTTTTCCTTGGGCGGAATTGCAGAAATTTCTTCATCTCCACCGCTGCAATAGGTGCCATTGGCCATCTACAGATGCTAGGAATTTGCAGGGTTTTCTAAGAAGTTGAGTTAGAATTTTGTAGGAAAATGTAGTCAAACTAATGTGAATTTGATGCAAACATATTTTTCGCAATACCAAAGAAAAGGAGAGAACGGTTTTACAATGAAAAACTAAAAAGAGTAAAAGTTTGGACAACGTCAAACTATGATATGTTAACTTGTTTTCCCTGCAAACACTCGTCCTTCAAAGTTGATTTCATTTCATTGATGAGAACTCTTTCTTTCTTTCTTTTTTTCGAAAAATGATTGAAGAGAAGTGATTGGTTTGCAGTGTGTTGTATTAACAATAGAAATTGTTGTTGCCTTGTTGGTTTGTTGGGAAAAGATCCTCTATCCTCTTATCTCCTGAGGTTTTAATTATTGGTGCTTATTCAAATTTACTCTATACTAAAACGCGTACAGCCACTATCACTATTTATATGGACCCCCCGGAACTTACATGTTCGTCCTGTTTTCCCGTTTATTCACGGTTCTACCATTTTCGCCCTAACCGTCTCTTTTCCACTCTTCCACCATTTTTGTTGATAAGAATCGCTTCTGGGTTGCCACCGCACTATCATGCGTGGTCTTCCTCCACGGAGGAAGAGATAGAGACAGATGAGAAAGTGAAAGAGAACCGATTGAGAATGACGATTGCTTCCAGAGACAGTTTGCACCTAGAAAGCTTCTTCCGTTCGTTAACTTCAGGTCAGTCTCTCCAAGTCCCCCTTTGCCGGTTCTTTGCTTATGAATGTCTGAAATTTGGGTTTTGGGTTATTGTTTTCGACTCGTTGTTCACTGTGAGACATCCTTTTAAACTCTTTTGTTGTGTTGTTGATTTCTTCAATTGCGGAATTTAGAGTTTGAAATTACTGTTTTGACCTGAATGGTGAACCTGTAGGGTTTGTTGTTTGGGGATGATAATTTGACTGATGTGCTGGATTTCTGTTTCAGAATTTTTTCTGTTCTAAGAATCGAGTTTGAATCCGGATTTTACTAAATTGACTCCGAGATTGATTTAGCAGATTGTTTATAGTGTTATCTACGAATTGGAATTTTTGAGTTTTAATCATGAATTATAGTAGCAAGACTTCAATTTCAATTTGGTTACTGAAAATCTGTAATGGAATAAGGAGTTCAAATTTGCTTGGTTATAAAAAAAAGTTCATACCGATTGCGCCATACATTGCATTGTTAGAATTATAGGATGTAGTCTTATGTGGTTTAATTTGAGATAGACTCATGAGAAATGGTGTTGTAGTTGATAGGTTTGCTGCTGAAACATTTCATGATTTGCATGAAGAAGTGATGGCAACAGCTACAAGAGGCCATGGTCTAATGGTTCGTGTCCAACAGCTTGAAGCAGATTTTCCTACAATTGAGGAGGCACTTTTATTACAGACAAATCATTCATCATTCTTTTCAAATTCAGGTTAGGGTCCCCGTTGTACAATTGTTTTTTCATAATGTATCTTTGTCGCAGTTAAATGAAAATGATCTGAACTCATTCCTCTGAGTTCGTTTTGCTTCTGTGGGAATGTATTGTTCAGCTATTATGTTCAGCTATTGCAGATACCCAATAGCGGTATTACTTTATTTACTTGCAACAAAAATGGTGAGTTATGTTTGTCGGTTTGTGGGTTATGTTTGGATCATGGATTTGTGATTGGTTTCTGATGAGTTGGTAGGTGAGTTGGAGTTCGGTAGGTGATAGTTGGGACCTATAGATTGTTAGAGTTCAGATACAAGGTGGGGTTGAGGTTATCATTTTGATGATCACAGAGATATGTAGAAATTTAGTTACGAGTCATTTCAAATTCTTATGTTTGTTACTGGTAGCAATCCAACTTCAAAATAAT
>NW_004443446.1:358252-395945 GCF_000184155.1 Fragaria vesca subsp. vesca
TATCCCTTCTCAATATATATGCCTTACTGCGTTTCCTCATTTCTGTTCATGATTACCTATATATTCTGATTCAGGGAAACTAAAATTTCAGTTGCAGAAGTGTTCATTCGTTTCAATGTGACCAGGGCATACTTTTACCTTATAACTTATAATAACAAAGCAATTGGATAGTTTTCTCTACTGCCGGTGTGAGGAGAGGCATACCTATACCCTAAATTATAAGATAGTTTCATCTATATGTATCCAATTTCATAGAATTCTTAACAGAAGATGGTTCTTCATGTATCTTTCATGTTCAATTTCAACTGTTTTATTCCATTTTCATTTCCACTTCTACATATAATTTTTTTACAGTTTTCACTGTTTAGAGTGTTGCCTTAATTATTCTTGCTCTCCACAATGAACCCTTATATATATTGTCCTTCCACCTGGTAAGAAAATATTTAATGAATGAAATTGTCGTACTCCATTAACACAGACAATGTTGCAAAAAACGCGGCAAGCCGCAGGCATCATCCTTGTATCTACTAATTGATACCAACTCACATGAACAATAAAAGAATATTATTTATTCAAGTTACTTGAGTCAAGTACAGTCGAATAACAATTTGAAAAGATTTAACATCTACAACAAATCCTAGAATTGCATGTCAACTAGTGACAGGAGCAAATTAACAGCTATCGTACATAATTCAATCTAATCTATTCCATCAATTGAACATGGTTCTACCTTCATCACCAACCAAACAATAGACCACCATCAGCTCCAAGGTGACGGTACTGGCTTCAGACAATGATGATCACTGGTATACCAATAAGCACTCATCTTCGAAGTGGAATCTGATATACTTGCAATGTTAAATATTTGATCTACATCCTGAGAGGGGAGCTGCAGTTGCTTCGAAGTGGAATCTGATATACTTGCAATGTTAAATATTTGATCTACATCCTGAGAGGGGAGCTGCAGTTGCATACCACTACTTCCTTTTCGCCTCTCACTATTACAACTTTAGGTTGATGAAACACTGATCCAGTGCATACATATGTATCATGTCTTCAATCGGATTGGGCTGCAGCGCTGCCAGTGAAGATGATTTCATGATGATAGATGCAAGTATATCCCCTCCTCCTACTTCCTCTGATGCAGCAAATAACCATTCCAAACTACACCACTAATAAACTGAGAAAAGGAGCCAAGTGCATTGACTCCATGAAAAAACCATAGCATCCCCTATGTGATAATTAAGAAAAACAAGCTGTTTAACACCATCAACAACTGTATTGACACCAATACGATCACATATATCAATAAGATAAATATTATGAAAATCACTAATAAAATAGTTTAGAAGCTTTTACCACCAGCACCCCTAGCTATTCAACAAGATAATCTTCACTGAAACTAGGGAAAATGGGAAGGGCCGGTATGGCATTAAACCAGCTTAGAGGGAACAGAGTTTCTAACCTTCATCATATCATCACTAGTATAAGAGTAGCACCGGTCTTATCATTAAGAACAAATGGACTCAAAATCACAAGATACTACCTTAACAGGATATGCATTCTCCATTAGACCATTAGCATCTCCGGAGGACGGATATTGGCAGGGCAGTGGCCACTGTTAAGGGGATCAGTAGTAATAGAAAAAGGAGAAACATAAATAAGTCTCCAGAAAATAAAAGTACCTCTTTATGTGCACAGACCATAGTTGTCCTGGCAGACTTGTTCTTCGATTCCCTAGAGGATTCCTGAGGATAAAACACAAACTATTCAGTAAAGGTGAGGACAATAACCAGGGGTGTAGTTGAGAGAAGTCCAATGCCAAGAGGCAGCATCAAATCCGGGCAAGGATTGAAGTTGGGTGAGGATGCTGCACCAACTTGGCTCTAGATCAAGAGTCGGTTTGATACGAGCAAAGGCAAGTCTGACTTCTTGACGATCTTTCTCCCTTTTTCTTTTTCCTGCTTCTCTTGTTCAAGCTTAGCAGCCTTTTTCTTCTCTTCTTGAAGTCTTTTTTGGACCTTTTGTTGGGAGATTCTACTTTGATACTCTTGATAGACTCTGGTTTTGCTCAACTCACTGAGAACCTCCTTCATTGTTTTCTTTGACTCGGATTTGATGTCACAGCTACTATCACTAGAAGGCTCTCCAAGTAGTGCAACCATCTTGGTGTCCTCTCTCTTGAAGCGCTTGCTGGCGGGTTGTGAAGGAGGAGGACTAACTAAGACCCTCTTCTTCATCTGCCCAGCACAACTAGAAACCACCATCTTGATTTTCTTAGGGGCTTGTTTCTTTGTTGCAGTAGTCATGATCTTCTTGTTGATCTATCCACTACTAGCCTTTGCTTTCTCTGAAAAACAAGAAGAGCTGCTCTTGATCATTGTTGATGGGCAAACTCGGACAGAACCTCGGCTACGTTTAGCGATCATCAGAGGAGAATTGAAGAATTGAGAGAGAGAATTGAACAACTGAAAATGAAGTGGGTTGCAGATCGATCGACCCACGAATTAGGGTTTTTGTGGGAAATTGAAGAATTGAGATCAGAGATGAGAGAATTGAAGAATCGAGAGAGAGAATTGAACAACTAAAAATGATGAAGTGGGTTGCAGATCGATCGAACCAGAAATTGCAGATCGATCGAACCAGAAAAACGCAGATTAGGGTTTTTGTGGGAAATCGAAGAATTGGGATCAGAGATGAGAGAATTGGGTGGTGCTCTGGATTTGCAATTTCAGAGAGGATAACAATCACGGTGAACAGATCAAAGAGATCTCTGAGAATGGAACCAAATTCTGGGCGAAATCACAGAAACGAACAACAGATTAAATGAGAGAGAATTGGGACAGTGGGGTTGTACCGAGTGAGTGAACTGGTGGGGGTATATATAAACTTAGAGACGCGCCTTCGGGTGGTGGCTGTGAAATTTGGTTTCATATTCTAACTCCCCAAAATGCCCATAGTTTGGGCCAAGCAGGGTCAGCTAAGTAATTTCCTATACGAGGAGATAAGATTAACCTCAACGGTAACAAAGACTTTTGCTCTTCTGACGTGTGGGGGCCAAAGACCCGCGAATCGTAGAATTCAAAAAATTGATATGTAATTGCATTTCCAAAAATAATAATAATAACTATTATTATCAAATTGGAAAAAGAAAAAAAGGGACTATCCCATTTCTTTTTGGTTTGTTTCTTTCGAAAATTAGGTTAGTGATTAAACTTCAACGTATATCCTATAAATGTTTGGAATCAAGATATCCGTGGAAACAACATGAGTTCAAGAGTAGAGGCTACAATATTTATGAGGCGGATGTACTAGTTTTCTATTTTTTTTTTTTGGGTAAAAACTTAAAATGGTACCTGAATTATTGTGAAAGGTACTTTTTGGTACCTACGAATTTTCATTACCTGAAATGACACCTGAACTATTGCGCTGTTACCAAATATGATACATGTTGTTAGTTTTTCCGTTAAATCAATGATGTGACATGTATTTATAATGGGAAAATGATCTATGTATAAAATTAGTAGAATTGAGGATACAAATCAAGGATAAGTAGAATTGACTTATTTAGTACATCGTCATTTATTTACATATTTTTCATCCCCATTTTTTTCTTGTATAAAATTAAGCTACAAAACCTAGATACATATTAGTAGCAAATTAAAAATAAAAACTAAAGTATATATTTTGATAAAGAAAAAACTACATAAAAAAAAAGTGTATAATGTGTTTAGCAATAATAACAAAATTGATTTAAAATTATTGTTTTACCCATAGCTAGCAAAAAGAGTCCAAACACCAGTCACGTCATCGATTTAACGGCAAAACTAACAGTAGGTACCATATTTAGTAACGGTAGAATAGTTGAGGTACCATTTTTTATAATAAAAATTCGTAGGTACCAAAATATAACTTTCGCAATAGTTCTTGTACTATTTTAGGTTTTTACCCTTTTTTTACTGTTGATTTTGATAAGTTTAACCCGGCCACTATTATAGTTGAACAACGATCGATGGAGACTCAGACACAGGCACTATAACGAGACTCCAAGAAGTTGTACCATACTGTTATACAGTATATATACACTACTACGTCTACTAGTGCTCTGACATCCACGGTAAAAAATATAAAATCACCTTGTATGTAAACAGTAACTTTAGCTTCACCTCTCTCTCTCTCTCTTGAGTCTCTTCCATTTCCGGCGAGCGGCGGTAGTGCCGTACACTCACCGTCACCGACTTGATTTGGAGAAGACGTTCTACTCTCACAGCCACCTCGCTCGCAAAGAGCCGCTCGGCCAAATCTGGTAATCAAATTCAAACCCATTTGCTTCACTACTTAATTGTCTGCTTTTGGCTCTGTTACTTACAAGGCAGTACAACTCTGTGTTTCGTTTCATTGTGTAGTTGTATTTTGGAAATGATATTAGCCTGTAATGTATTCTTAACATGTTATTTATTTGATGGTGCATGTAAGATGTTTGATGGAATGCCCGAATGAGTCCATTTAAAAATTACCTTCTCCTAGTTTGTTTTTCAATAATATGCCACTATAATTTTAAGAAATTACATTGCCACTGTAGTGAAGAAAACTAGTTGAATAGAAGTACATGTCTCCCTCTCTCTTAGATTTAACCACCTGCTAGGCTACATTGTTTGTTCTTTTATTACACTGTTCTGATGATCTAGTTACCATAGAGAAAGAACAAATACATTTTTTTTCGTCTACTGTGTCTGGTATAAAATGCATAAACAAACTTCAAAATTGATGGATTGTTTGCAATATCTCATGGAGCTTCTGTACCCTGTCTATTTCTGTGTTTGCAGCAGAGGGAGATCAACATCAGAACTTACATCAAGGTCTTTTCTTATTTATTTAGTCTGCCTTCTTCAGTTAATTTTAATGGTGACCACACATTTCAGTTCATCCCCTAACTTACCACACCCCCTTTTTCTCACATTCAGCTGATCTTGACGACATCACATTGCCTAAACGTTATGATCCATCAGATACACTTGCAGACTTGTCTAACCGTCACTATGAGAGATGAATCATTACCGCGATACACTATATATAAACATTAGATTTTTAGATTCCCATCCTAAAGGTTGAGCAGAACAAAGTGTTCACTCTTTTATGTTTTCATATCCCTTCTTCATTAGAGTTTGTAAACCCTGTCACTTGCTACTTTCAGGCTCTTTCATTCCTCTTATAACTGATACTTGATCAGTCTGTTGCAAGAATCATTATCATATTCCAATTTATCACTGTCTTTGGATGATATGGCAGATTTGAAATTGAGGGAGATGACTTCGACTTCACATCAGGAGAGCCCACACATATTGGACCACCTTCTCCACCTCGCCAAGACCAGCATCAGGATGGATATCAGCCTGATAATGTGTTTGATGAAACCATTAAACACATTAAAGCTTTCAACTTTCCATTAATGGAAACTCTTGATTCTCTATGTTTAAACTGAAACCAAAAATGCAATTGTTCTCTCGATTTTTGATTTTCTTGAATCCATTTTGCTATCAACCAGGTTTGCACTAATTGGGTTTTTTTTTTTTGGGGGGGTTGGGGGGGGTGGGTGGGTGGTGTGGAATGTGGGTTAGTTTGTTGAGCATCAGATCAAGGTTGGCTCGTTGGGAATCAAGGATGGACGCTACTTCCTAAAAGAGCCTAAGAGTGTTCCATGTGAGTCCTTAAAGTTTTTTTTTTTTTTTTCCTGTGTTATATGGCACAGTATTGAATGTTATCTGATGAAATGTCATTAGTTTCTGGCAGTGAAGCCTAAAAGATCGAATGGATATATTCAAGTGTTCCTTGATGGAGGCTTAAACCAGCAGAAAATGGGGTGAGTTTAAGAATGTTACGAGGAAATTCTTGCTGAAAGAGATGTGCATAGTTGATTATGAGGGTACATTAGAATACCCATTTGGTGAAATTTTTTGCTTAGTGTGACGTTATAGCTGATTGGATATGTAAAATTAGAATGTCTGATCCACTTTTTGTTGGTTGTTTTACAGACAGATTTATGATGCAGTGGCTGTTGCTAAAATCTTGAATGCAACTCTGGTTCTACCGCACCATGAAGTTAATCCCGTGTGGCAAGATTCGAAGTATATAGTGAGTAAGTTGACCTGGAAACTTTTCTAAAATGTATTGTTCTCTCCAAGGTGGACCCAATATAATTAGGTTTTGATTCGGTAATTGCTTGATTTTGATTCTGGAGTGTTCGTTTTTTGGTTGTTAATATGTGTATCTATATAGGTTAGCTCGAACTTCAATTGACCTTTGATTTTGAAGCAGGCGCGCCGGTGGTGGAGTTCAAATCCGGCACTCGAAAGTAGCTACTTCAATTCGTTAGAGTCGGCTCCCAAGTCCACGTATCTCTGCCGGATTCCGATGCTGTTGCAGCATTTTGCTCTCGCAACCTGCCTTTTCCGAGAGCTCTTTGACCACTGTAAAAGTAACCTATAGCTACATTGTATATGATACAGTTGATACTGGTTAAACTGAACTATAGCTTGCTGCTGATTAGATTTGTATTCAGGTTTATTGAAATTGAAATTGTCTATTTGTAGGAAGAGGATAGTGTCTGGAGTCCAGCATACAGGTTCTATCCACCTTGGGAATTATGTCGGTGCCATACGAAACTGGATTACATCACAGGTGCCACCACATTGTGTGTTTTAGATAATAGTTAATGGAATTTGATGTGTTTAAGTGTTGGTGTTGTGATCATATACTTTGGTTTCTGAAAAATAAAATAAAAAATTAAAAAAAAAAAAGCCTGAAAGATGAACTTAATGATGATCTATAGCTGTATCATGGGTAGTTTAGAAATTAGTAACTATGCATATAATCAACTTTAGCTGTACATTGAAAGTCAAGTTTCTTGATTATGGCTTTAGGTCTTCTGTTTTGTAGAATCTCCAAAATTACTCAAAAACAAGAAGCAGCAAAGCATGGTAAATGCACAATATCTGACGTTGAGAATCACCTGGGCCAGAGAAGCACACTACAAGATGGAAAACTTGAAAGCAGAAGAGAAACCAATTCCAACAAGCATTGGCGAGGTATTATATCTTACATTGTGCTTTCCTTCATACATCCTAGGTTATTGAAAATCACAACATAGGGATAAACCTTACTAGTTCTAAATTTGTGAATTGTGAGTAGTCAACTTCAGAAAGTCTTGTAGCTTCTCAAGTCAGTGTGTCTTTGCTATTTTGGCATCTCTAAGGAGAGTTTATGATAGAGTAGGATCTGTGTTTGTGGTTAATTATATTTAGTAGGATCTGCGGTACCTCTTACTTGCTTGTTCTGGAAGCCAAGTATAAATGTGTGCATTATAGATTTTAGGATAAATCAAGTTACAGAAACTTGTCTTTTACGACATGGTCTTTTTCCGTCGTAAACTTGTCTTTTACAACACAGTGTGTCGTAAAAGACCACTTTTTCTTGTAGTGTATGTGAATGGACACTTTCTGTACCAAATTTTATTACATATATAATGATATTCACAGGTGAGTTCCAGAGAGTTTGAAAATCAATGTTCAAAAGCCTAATCATATCATACAATTATTCAGATGAAAATTATGAAATAATACAAAGACCACAAACCTTTTATCTTGCATTAATTTGTCCGAAAATTTTATCCCATTTGACAAACTCAGCAAGTATATATTGAAACAAGCCCTTCATAAGAAACAAATTGATTACAAGCTTGCACTACCAAAGAAACTCATGAGTGATTTTTTGAAAAAGAAATATGGCCGTTGACATGACAACAAAGCAACACAATGTGGGAAAAAAATATTGGAGTAGCAGGAATATAAACATTCCTAGAAGCATTATAACTATTACTGGTGATACGACATCATAAAGAAACTCAGTGAGTGCTTGAATCCTAGTGCTATACACCTTGCCTTGCTTCTGTAACCTGCCATAATTTTTCAGTGAAATTAGGCTTTCAGTATAGCTGAAGATATTGGAGTCCCTACATTTTCCTGTCCAAAAGATGGATGGCAAATAACCAGGAGTAGAATATGGGGGGAGTTGTTCTATTTTCATCGAAAGATTTCTTAGGTCCAAAAAGTAACATTGATCTTCTGATGCCAAACATATTCCATGCTCCCATTCAGCACAAAACTCTCTAAAAGTAGACCATGCTGGAAAACTAGTCCATATTGGAAGGAGGCATTTCATTGTTATATTGTGATGTAGCTCCCATTTTTTCTCATCGTCATAACTTTTCAACACCCATATCTTGATATTATAATATACATCCGGACGATGAACATCCACAAGGGCCAAAGATCCTCTAAATTCAAGCAAATGTAAGCCGCCATAAGTCCCATAATTAGAGGAGGGAACAAGAGTCGCACAAAATTCCTCTCTGTTAAAATTGAAAGAAATCATGTAACCAAGGCTTTCTATTTTTCTGTAAACCAACCAATGCATGTGCCCACCTACATATATTGCATTGTTGCTGCGCTTGCCTGAAAAAGAAGTGCTTTCATCAAAAGGAGGAGCCAAAGGTATCTGTCGCCATGAGCTTGTACCTACTACAAAAACTTGAGCCACAGCACAGTTGTTAGTAGCCCGAACATGAACAATCTTGTATGTGCTAGTAATATTATCATATCCCATCCCGTACCAATCAGTATCATCCCCTGAATCAGTATTGGTGGTTGGAACTGGGATGTTACTAAGAGGTAGCTCTAGAACTTCTTCCCTCAGCGGATTGACCAACAAGCATGGACCAAAACCATCAGAACCATGTCTTATTAATGTTTTAAGGAAAACCAAGTTGCAGAAAACGAAGTCTACTTCGAAGTCATATTGTTTCGAGCCAATTTGAAAGACATGTACCGATTTTGTCAGTGTTTGCTTTATGCTGTTGTATTTGAACGACTGCCATGCTTGCAACACTGACGTACCACTACACCATGTAGTAACACGCATAGGCGATGCGTCCGTAGCAGCCTGCAGGTTGTGCAGTGTAGCAAAGTCGGGGCTGCGAGATATGTCCAAAGAGGTCTTAGACACACATTGGACGCGACAGAGTGATTCTACCGGCAGTCTCATAAGGATATCGCTGGTGACATCTTCCGGTAGGTTTGTCAATGTTGTTACCCTTGTGTTTGGATCGCCATCAGTCTCGCCGCCGGTGACATCTTCGTCTAATTCCGTCAATGTGTTTCTCACCATCCAAATATTACTCAAAGTCTTCAGAAGATCGATACATCTTTTCAAAAAATTGCTTCTATGCATGAGGATTCCTCCGGCCATCGTTCCTTTTTTTGTGTGTCTTTTTTTGTGTGTGTGTGTGTTTCTGAGAAGAACAACTTTCGTTGATAACAGAGGCTCTTTTATACAATATATATAGGAATAACTCTATCATACATTGGAATATAGGACTCGTTGAGGAAAACGAACTAGGAAACTAGAAATTAATAGATAACAAGATTCTGCTAGCTTTGTTAGGAAAGTATCTGAATTTATTTCAATCAAATGTGATTACAATCTATGAGCAGATACACACCAAATTTGGCTTTACATGGGCTTCAAAATAAGGAGAAATTTTTCAGTGCTACGGGAGGACACATACGTGGCAGTCTGACGTGGTTCTACATTTCAATTAAATTTAGACACGTGGATTTTCTTCGTGAAAAATTATTTCAACTATTTTGTTAAAGACTATTTTGGGTTTTATGTTGTTTTTTAAATACTAAACCCTAAACCCTAATCCCTAAACCCTAAACCCTAAACCTTTAAACCCTATACCCTATACCCTAACCCTAAACCCTAGGTTGAACTTGCTAAATACCCATGAATGTCATTTCACAAAAAATAAAAAAATATTAGTTAATATTTTAGTTGTAAAAATCCACATGTCTAAATTTGATTGGAATGTAGGACCACGTCAGACTGACATGTGGTCCTCCCGTAGCACTTAAAAATTTCTCCAAAAGAAGTTATTACTAGCCAAACCAAATTAATAGATAATAAGATGGATCAAGATCCTCTCCTTTGGCTCCATTTGGGCCTTGTTTATGCTCAAGTTTTTAATCCAGACCGTTAATTTAATATCTAATGGCTCATGACATACCACGTCAACAAATTTTGGATATTAATATAATTGTTGGGGTTTCTAGGTTAACGTCGTTAAGTAGCTGCAAAAAAGAAATAGAAAATATACAAAGCCGCTCAAATTAACTCTCATCTCTCTCTTAGAATTGGAATCGTCGACATATGTATTAATGTAGAACTAATTTTAATTTACTCCCATCAACTTTAGTTCGATCATCATGTTAGTCATTCTTCTTTCAATTTCATCAAAAACGCCCCTCAACTCCTAATTTTCATCTCTATTCCTCCGTTCTCCGTCCAATTCCTCCGTCAAGTGATGACGTGACATTAAGAAGAAAGTCAAATTCCAAAAAAATAAGTTTTTGACAATTTTTCCCCATATCGATACATGTCTTTATTCCCATCACAACCCCCTAACCTTAGTGATTTTGGTGGGATTGAATGCAATTTGTCTATTTTGCCCTTTTTTCTGTGGGCCCAGCGACTTCAAATTTGGTTTTCTTCTTAATGCAAGTCATTAAATAACCGGGGAATTGGATGGAAAATGGATGTTTGGACACGGTTGATGAAAATTGGAAGTCGAGAGATGTTTTTGATGAAATTGAAAAAACATGGACTAACATGATGATCGACTTAAAGTTGATGGGCGTAAACTGAAATTAGTCCATTAATGTATATCCCATGAGCTCCGATCGGCTCGGGGTAGATATAAATGGTCGGAGTGTAAACAAATGGATTGATTTATTCAACTCTGTTATGAACTGAATCCCTCTTTCTATGAAACACAGGATCACTCTTCTATTCTTCCATAAGACAGTCCAATCCCTAGCACTCTCGTGTAACAAACACGCTCTTAATGTCTCTGTTACTCTTTTCTCAACCGGTCTTCTTGCTCCACTACCCGACGGTCGAATTCGCCTGGAGTTGCCGATTCTGGCGACGACATGTTGGTGAACAACCCGTGTTTGCTTCTTCTCGACAGTGTCGTCATTTTTGTGGTGGTGGAACGTTATTGCACGAATCATGGTTTACACCAATGTTGATTCTTCGACCATTCATGTCAAGATGGAGGAGATTAGAAATCGATAATTCGTCGATTTTGTCTATGGTTGAAGATGTAAAGGTAAAAATCAACACTTCACAATTTTTTAATTTCATATAACCAACTATGTTAGTTATTAAAAACTTGTATAAATATTATAATACCAAGAATACCCTAATATGCAGCCTAACACAAGTGGATATGTTGCAAGCCTCCCAATTATTAGGTTAGGGGTTCAATTCCATTGATTGTTTACGTCAATCTAAGATGACTAAGTATTCTATGTCACCACCAAGTCATTGAGTAACGGGTCTCATCTAAGTCACTTAAAGCATCTCCAACAGCTTCCCCAAAATTTCTCTAAAATGGGGAAGCAAAAGCCAAAATCTCCAAAAAATTTATACTCCAACTTCAACAGCTTCTCCATTTTGGAGATTTCAGCATTTATTACAACAATAAAATATGTTACATGATTATTAATAATAACAAAAAAAAAAATCATATATTTCATTGTAACATAAATTACTCAATAAAATATTTTAGATTTTTGTTCTTATCGTTGGAACACGTGAATAATTAATATTTGAGGAAGGAAGACTTTGCTGCAAATTTGGGAAGGAGTGCTTATCTTTCTTCTCCATCCCCATTTTGGGGAATGAGATGGGGACCTTGTTGGACCACAAAACAACTAAATATTCCTAAAAAATTGATAAAAATCAAGAAAATTGGGAAGCTGTTGGAGATGCTTTTAGTAATGAGTCCCATTCAAGATAGGTAATCACTTATCGGTCAAAATTGTAATGACATTAAGCCTGATGATTCTTGGTGTGCTGTAAAAGTCATTGCATCTATATAAACAAAATTTTAGATTTGCCATTGTAAAAAAAAAAAAGTCATATGAAACATGATTCGTCGACCAACTATCAATAGAGACAAACAATAACAAATTTACAGGCAAACACATAAGCCACGTGGTACGTCTAGCTAATCATATCTTTTTATATATTTTGTTATACCAGAACAACTCATGTTTAATTATTAATGAATACCCAAAATACCTATATACATATGTAATGATTAGCCGGACGTACCGTCACGTCGTGTGCGCATGCAAGAATCTGTGTAGAGACAACCTCTATTTGATGAGCTAAATAGAGTAAAAACAGAACCACCAAAAATTACGTTGAGGCAAAAATAAATGTAAAGAATTCAAGAGATTAGAAAAAGAAAATTTCAAGTGAAGAAAGAAAAAAAAAAAAACAATTTCGAAGGGACCAGATTTGGACTGAAACTGGGCGAGTAGATCATCTATATCTAAATATATTTTGGTAAATGTGCTCGTTACTTTCCCCTATAGTCTGCTGGTTTTCTATGTTTTATTTGATCATTACCTTCCTTGTGTCACGCAAAGCATCACACTCCCCCAAGTCCCCTCCAAAGTTCAGACCTTGAAAGACGAAACCTTTTCTATTTCCACCTTCGCTCGTGCGTATCGTGGGTCCCTCACTTCTTCTCTCGCCAACTTCGAAACATAAAATCCCCAATTGGACATTTCTCTCTCTCTCTGCTCTTCTGGTTTTTAGGGTTTCTGCTGTGTCGACCCGGAACGAAGATAAGGACGCTCTGTGAGTTCTGCACCTTCTTGTTTGCTTCTGCATTTTCACTTGTTATTCTGTCATGCATGTACAAAACATGGGTTTCCAGCTTTTGATTTGTATGTCTACTGTTGAAAGGTAGAGTCTTTGTTATTGTGTTCTTGTCTTGATTCTTCTACTGTTGCGAAGTCTGTTGTTTTGGCTTTTTTCTGTGGGTGGTTCTCCCAATTTTCATTTCTATTGATTTTGGTGCTCTTGTGTGCTTTCCTCAGTTTTTGAGTTTGCTAGAGGACTATGAATATTATTTATGACATTTTGGTAAATCAAATAGGGGTGATCTGGTGATTTTGTGTGGACTATTGATGGCCAGGGTACCTCCAAGCCTTTCATGTACTGTTATCTTCAATTTAGAAGAAAAAGAAAAGGCTTGTATTTGGAATTTTGGGGAACTATTGTGTTTGGTTGTTGTAGTGGGACTTATTTTACCATTAATTGTTTTCGTTTAAATTGATCCACCAGCTATTATTGTATCCGTACAAGTTATTCCGGATGATTCAGTTCTGTTTATGGCATAGTTTTGACTCCATTTATTTTTCTGTCTTTTCGAAACACTTGATATTTTGTCTGACAAGTTGCCATGCAGAAACTTCTTAGAATTGGTATGAATTAATGTGTAATCGAAGATTGTTTTTTAAACACTTTCTGAACTTAATACTGGTATGTAGTTCTTTGGTTCAGCATTATGTTTCATTCCCTTCAGCCTTATGAAAAATTCATGGTCTTCTTTCATTCTTTGTTTCTTGCTACATTTGTTTGCAGTGCATTTTGCATGGTGGTCAACCTTTTGCCAATTTTGGATCAACAAGTGTATTTATATCTGATAGTCAATTTACATTTTTGGGTAGACTTTTTAGGGACTGAAGTAAACGGACAAACTACAGATTGAGTGCTGTCAAATTTCAAATAAGTGATGTCGCGGCGCCCGCCAAAAGTTAGCAAAATTGCCATGGCCTGTCAGGCAATGAAAGAGTTTGGCATTGCTGAAGTCCAAACAAAGCCTGCCGTGAAGCAACTTCTGCAAGTGTATGATAATAACTGGGATTTCATCGAAGCCGACAATTACAAAGAACTCCTTAATTTTATCGTACCAGACACCAACAAGCCAGATGAAGAGGTATGCCTCCTGCAATACTTCTTTTTTTTATGCTTGGCTTAAGGAAATATTATAAGGGTTTCACTTAATTATTTTTATTCATTGTGCGATAGAGAAAGCTATGCAAAATTCAATCTAGTTAATTAAATTTTCTTGTTTCATCTGTCATTCATGATTATGTATAGAATCCAATCTTATCTTATCCTTTTATGCTTATAACAGCAAGTGCAGCCCAAGGTACAAGGCCCTTTGATGCGTGAATCAAAGGTGAGTTTTGCTTGATCTTTTAAATTATATTCCCAATTTCTTTTTAACCACCGGTCATTTGACTGCTGTAAGGTTAATGTTCACTACTCAACGTATTATCGTACCATGAAGAGCAGGTTTATGGAAGGGCTATTTGAATATGTTATCATATGTCAGTTTGCATTCTTATAGCTATGTCTTAATAGTTGATATTCACTTGTACCAGAGAGTGAAATCTAAGAACAAACAAGCTCCATATGATACAACTGAAGTTATTGAGCGTCCAACCAAGAGATACTGCACCAGGCAACAGAAAGATCAATCAGTAGCTAATACCAAATACTCTGAATCAAGCTTGAAAAGATATGTGACGTTTGAAGAAGAATCAAAGGAATCTGAGGACTCACAACCATTAGTGATAAAACCTCGACAAAGACACATAAATCTGCAAGAAGACTCTGAATCGAGCTTGAAAAGATTTGTGAAGTTTGAAAAAGAACCTGAGGAATCTGAGGACTTGCAACCATTAGTGAGAAAACCTTGACAAAGACAAATAAATACACAAGAAGTTTTGGTCTCTGGGAAACACGTTAATCTTGTGCCCGGTGACTTTCCAGAACTTGAAATAAGTTCCAATCTTACATGTGAAGGTAACTTCACACATTTTGATGGTTGCAGTGCTGGTGAAGATGTGATGAAGTACCTGCAAGTGGGGTTATTGAATGAGAGCAACAGTGTGAGTGTCCCAGATCGGTCTTCCCCAGTGAAAAATGCTTTGATTTCTAGCTCTTCTCAGAACTCTGGTTTTGATCTTCCTAACGGTGAAGTATCCCAAGAAATGATGGATGGGAAATGCATAAAATCATATAGGACTGGAGAATGCCTCTCCATGGCAATAGCAACTAATGTCATGGGGAATAAGCCAGAATTAATAACTTGTAATGAACAAGATCAAGGCAGTAAGAGCAGTGGTCTGGGTTCTTTTACTGAGCTATTTGTTGATGAAAATCTCATCAACCCTATTCGTACACCCAGTCATATACCATTGGGTTGTTTTGAAGGCCTTCGCAGCATAGTTGGTATTAAAGTTAGGGATATGGAGAATATCTGTGAGGAAAGTGCAAAGATTTTAAGGGTTTTTGAAGGCCAAAATCCATCATGCAAAGAAGGAGCTAGCGGTAACTAACATTCTTCAATTAGAGTTGCACGCTCAGCTAACATTGATGACATAACGAGAGGTGAGGAAAGATTTACCATTTCCTTGGAAAATGGAAGAAATGTGGAGTTGACAACCTTTTTTTACATCGCGCAGAATTTAATTTATAATAAGGCCTCTGTGAGTTTTACACTTGCTAGTATATCTGATGAGGATTGTTGTTCAGAATGTTATGGGGATTGTCTTACATCATCAGTCCCTTGTCTTTGTGTGATTGCAAATGGCGGTGAATGTGCTTACACGCCAGGAGGAGTGGTCAAGGAGAAGTTTCTGGAAGAATGTATATCTAAGAAGCATGAGCCAAAAGAGCACCCCCAGTTCTACTGTAAAAAGTGCCCACTTGAGAAGTTAGAGAATGGGAAGAGTTCAGTAGCATGCAAGGGACATTTGTTACGGAGGTTTATAAAGGAATGCTGGTGCAAGTGCGGTTGTATGAGGAGCTGTGGAAACCGGATTGTACAAAAAGGCATTGCTGTGAAGTTGCAGGTTTGTTATTTTATCTATAGAGATCAGTTGTGGCCCTAGGTTGAAATCGTGAGATTCAGTTTAAAAGAATCTGAGTGTTTTTACTTTGTTTCAGGTATTTTGGACAACCGAAGGGAAAGGGTGGGGTCTAAGAACACTGGAGGCTTTGCCAAGAGGGGCTTTTGTTTGTGAATATGTTGGAGAGGTTCTAACCATTGGCGAACTACATGAGCGAAATTTGCCAAGTGTTGGTAAGGAGCATTCCTACCCAGTGCTACTAGATGCAGACTGGGATTCACAGGATATGTTGAAAGATGAAAAAGCTCTTTGCTTGGACACTACAGTCTACGGAAATGTTGCAAGATTCATTAACCACAGGTATAAACGTGTATTTCTGCATCCTTTCCCTACCAAAGGGCTTTGTTAGTAGTAATTATTTATTATTAGAAGAGAGATATTGTCTTCTATATAAATACCGAAGTGGTCTTTTTCTGTGGTACTTTCTACATTGTATTGTGAGCAATATGGGGAGCTGGAAATGTTGTGCTGCTATTTATGTTCTCCTTACAGGATTTATATCTACTTACCATGCTGGCATCAGTTGGTCTTAAATGCTTTGCCCTTGGGTTGGATATTGATCTATATCTGAACAAAGTAGGAAGAAAATGTGATGTGCTTTGTGACCTGGCGAAGAGATGACGTTTCCATGTTGCTTTTTCCGGTTTTATTGTACATCAATAATAAAAATATCAAGGCTTCAAACTTTTTTTGTTGTTCCTTTTTTCTTTTCTTTGGTATTTTGAAATTTCAGTTGGACGCCCCATTGCTTAATTCATCTATTTATCTTCTCCTGGAACAAGAGTTTTTAGTTCACCTAAATTCTTGATTTTGTGGTTCATTCTCGAATCATATAGAAATACCGGCCAGCTCATCAATGGTATGTCTGTATAATCTGTATCGTTATGTGCCTTCCATATTCTTGGTATCCAATTTTGTTGTATTACATGCCTCCTGCCTCCACCAATGAACTCTCAAATTTCTTTCTGTAGCAATTAGCCTTTGACGCATCTTGACTTAAACTCTATTTGTTCTCCAATTAACTGCAAATCATATTGTGCCCAAAATAAAAAATACTTCAAATCTTGGGGTAATTTTCATTTCCGATGAACTCAATGCAAAGTTTATACAAAACCTAACAGAGAGTCATTTCAATCTTTATATGTATTTCAATTTTTTACTAAGCGAAATGATTAATATCAAAGCTTTATCAGTTTAATCTGGGATCCGAGTGGTTTGTGGTCTTTAGTATCTTATTTTTCGTTAGGGAAGCTACTCTGCCCTCTATCGATTTCTCCTGTGTTTTGCTAATCTTGTCTCTTTAAATTTCAATTTTCTAGATGTTCTGATGCTACATTGGTTGAGATCCCAGTTGAAGTAGAGACCCCAGATCGTCACTACTATCACGTATGGTTTTTATTATTTAATGACTTCTTCCTTTGAATTTATCTTATTGTTACAACTGGTCAAAGCATCTGGAAATAGAAGTGAATGAGTTAATATTATTCATGCAGGTTGCCCTTTTCACAACAAGGGATGTTGGTGCTATGGAGGAGCTCACTTGGGTAAGAGGGACTTGTAAATATATGACAATATTTGTCGGGCATCATCATTCAATTTCTTAATGTCTGCCGTTGCAGGACTATGGCATTGCCTTTAATGACCATGATTACCATGTGAATCCCTTCCAATGTGTCTGTGGAAGTCCATTCTGTCGTGACCGCAATGATTCAAAACGTGAAAAGACATATGTCCGACGAAGGCGCAAGGTGAAGTCCCAATGAAAGATAATGTCTCTTATAATAGGGATTCAATATATGTACTGTTAATTAATTTAGTAAGCAATAGTAGAAGTTTGGGAATTACTAATGTCTAAATTTAATTGTGAAATCTTATTTCTAATCTTATGGGTTTGTTTTATGGTACTATCTATATTTTGTAGGCCTTCACAAATTATGATTTATTATGGTTTCATAGTCTCTAGATTTGGAAAATAACTGCACCCAAGGTTTTTTTTTATACTAGTTTAACTGATATTGGTGAATATATTTGCACTATATAAATGAATATTATAGATCATCCACAAATTTTTATATTTTGATAATGATGCGTTCTGCTAAATATTTGCTATATTAGATACATTCGACCCTCTGTATCTTATTAATCTTATTGTTTTCAGGATGGGAAGGATAACCAAAAGGATGGTGTGCTTGGTCACCTAGCAAAGGATCTTGATGAGGCTACACCAAGAGAGGAAATACAAGTAGAACCTGATGTAGTAATGCAGCTGGAGGTTGTCCCATCTACGGGTGCACTGAGAGAGGAGGTACAAGTAGCAGCACCACATGCATCCAGGCGGCTTGAGATTGTCCCGCGTGCGCTGAACAAGGAGATACAAGACGTTCCCAATCAATGCATGCAGCTTCAGGTTATCCCTTCTACTCCTCGAATTGAACCCAGGGAGGCAATGCACTGTTTGGAACGGGAGCCAGTTAGAGATAGCAGCTCCTCTTCCACGGCGCTTCTGGCCAAGGAGGTAGCAGACTTGCAGGCTCAGCTTGAGGCTGAGAAGGCAGCTCGAGAGAAAGACCACATTAACTTTGAGGCTCATCGTGCTCAATTCCAGGCAGTAATGCAGCAATTGTCCACTCTTCTCCCTGGGTTTCAGGTACCACGAACTCTTTAGATGCAGCTCGAGCAGAATGTTGATGATGGGTCACATATGTCATTAGGATAGTTTCTTGATGACATTTTATTTGTGCATGCGTGTATGTATGTTGTAGATTTTGTCCACTTCTGTGCAGTGGAGCGGGGCAACAGTGGGATGGTAATTTTATACATGTATTGCACCTGCATCTATTTTGGTACGAATACCTGGTAGGGGAGGTTCTGGAACCAATCTTTTGTACATGTATTGGCCTATAGAACCCTGATATATTTTGGCACTGAAGGTGGCACTTGAATGATGTTTTGAACACAGGTTCATTAATTTTGTGAAACATTACGTCTTTTTATAGTAAAACTAGAATCTCTACCCCGCCTAGTACGTATACAGTATGGTGTTTGTATCCTTTGGTTAGTTAAATTAAAAAATTGTATTCCAAGATGAAATGAGACAACTAAAAACAATGATCAATGATGAACTGGTGTGCCTATTGCAATCATACTACACTTTTTGTTCACCATACATGTCCTTCATTCTCAATCTTATCATTCTTTGTTAGATCCTAATCCTTGATGTTTATGCTAGAGTTTTCTAGACAATGGCCCTTAAGGGTGAATGAATCATTGTATGATACCTACATTTTCACTTATAAATGGGTTGAAAAACACAACTTGCCTGAAAAACTTGGACCAAATTTAAGTCTACTGATGCTAGAGTTTCAGGGTTTTCCAGTCTCAATGATATTAACTGATTCTGGTAACTTATAAATGGGTTGAAAAACACAACTTGCCTGAAAAACTTGTACCAAATTTAAGTCTACTGATGCTAGAGTTTCAGGGTTTTCCAGTCTCAATGATATTAACTGATTCTGGTAAAATACAAGTCTTTCCCTCTTCTTCAACCCTCCATCTCTCTCTTTTCGCTGCTGAAAGCTTTTGTTGTTTTGGTCCCAAGCTTTCTTGTCCAAAAAGCGTTCCAACTTCCAAATTTTGTTCTTTTCATACCATGGTGACTGATTCCATAGCAATTTTAGTAGAACATAAAAAGAAAGGAAGAAATGGAGACACTACGTACAACTGTACAAGGCTAAAAATCGTACAAGACAATTATGTACAAGGCTAGAAATGGAGACACTACGTACAAGACACTACTTATACGAAGTACAAATCGTAGAAAGGAAGCAATTTTGTCCTCATCAATCAGATTATGATGTAACAAGGGAAATTCACAATATGTTGAGTTGGTTGATTAAGTTCCACAATGAATGTAACAACTGCATTGTGATGCTGAAATTTAAATCCTTCTGCCAATCAAAGGTTTTGTCTCAACTCTTTCCAGTAGTTTAGTATTTGAGGTGTTAATATCAAAAATTTCAACCAACTAATGAGGGTGATGCTACTGCAATGTTACTCCCCTGAACTTGTATCAGTTATGTGTGCATGTGCTGCTTCCCTTTCTTTAACCTTCAGTTTTGTCTGAAGATGTATGTTTGAGATATTGTCCAAGCCAAATCTCCAAGCCAATCTGCCATGGACACTCTGATAACAAAAGGCAAAGGTGCAGAAAAGCCCCCAGCAGATTTGCCATCCCACCAAGATGTTTCTAAGCTTCTCTTCTGTTTCTGTGCAGCAATATTGATGTACCACACCCTCTGGATTTGCTCTATATATACAGGCCCTGCTTCAGATTGGAATCAAACCGAAGTGATAAAGATGTAGCTTCCTCCCTTAACTGTACCTGGACATTCCATATTATTGGACAACCTGGGATCAGCTATCGTCTGCTAGTCTTGTAAATGCCAGATGGAAATTAGATTATGTTGCACTTATAAACTCATAATCAACGGAAAAAAAAAACTTCATAATCAAGGATACAACTTATGAAGAGTCTAAGGTACAGGAGAGCAACGGGGCACAAGGTTTAAATTTCATAATTCGTGTCGAAACGAGTCAAGTGAGCATCAAGGTTAAAACTTAAAACTAAGGTTCGAAACCTCACATCAAGGTTAAAACTTCATAATTTGTGTCGAGACGAGTCAAGTGAGCATTGTTCAAGAAAATACTTTTGGCCCTGATTGATAACATGGATGGTAATTATAAACACTTTCCCACATATCATGTAGGACTACCAAATGTTATCAGTGGAGTGTTGGCCAAGGCACCACCGTGAGCACTTCTATCCTGCATACTTGATCAATTCTACCTTTGTGGTGCCAAGAGGCGTCCATGCCTTCCTTTTACATCTCACTACCAAAAACCTTTCCCATTGTTGCATCTTTTGTCAAGTGACAATTCAACCACTGCTCTTCCATGCTCTTTTATGTCACCACACTGCAACCACCCTAAAGTCTCATGAACCTGGTTTTTTCCATTGGCCAAGAAAATTTAGATCATAACTTCTCTATACCACTCAGATGATCTCTCTTTCGTTCTCTTAGCTGCAATTTCTCCATTATCAAAATCATATCCAAGACATGAAAGTTTCACCCTAATTACCAATCAAATAATCTTCAATTTCAAAATGGCTTTCCTCCCTAAACTCATCTGATATAGAAATGTGACCTTGCTCTTGAGCAATGAATTTAGGCATACAATCAAGACGATTCCAAAGAGAGTTGAGGTGGCCTCTCATTTCATTGGTCCATTTGCTGGTCATTCACACCGATACATCAAGATCCAGGAGACAAAAATGGCTGAAAAAACACATAAGCACCACATTAAACCAAGGTAAAGTCAGAACCTAGAAATTTACAAAATATATTGCCTCCTTGGTCCCTTTCATAGGCCTCCCCTGTTTCGGAGACCATACGAATAGGCAACAAGCTAAATATCTAATACTAATATCAGACCATGTACTAACGCCACCTTCCAATCACAGTCTCAGGCGGAGAAATAAGCGTCTGCATCTTTAGTACTACGACCTTCCTTTAGTTCCATTACCTCCATTACCGCTGTTCAACGACCTAAAAAACAGCATGACAACAGAAAAGATCACAGAATCATACTTACAATAATGCACAATAATAATTGAAATTTAAAATCATATACCTCAACTGCAGTCCTTCACTTCTCTTAGTGTAATGCGCATTTCCGCGGCAGTTCTTCCTGAGGATACATGGGTGGATAAAACTCCATGGTTCTTATTGAAGCGGCAGCAGGTTTCATAAGAGCATCTAATCTGGAAACAATAAGAAAATAACAGAACTATAAACAACTTATAACAAAGAGCAACCTCAATTCATGATTACTTGTAATGGAAAGTCCTTGTGAAAGTCAACCCACCAATGAATATATATATATATATACGGAAACGATACAGAGCGCACGTGCGTAAGTGCGCACGGAGCTCCGTTCGCCACAGTCCGGGGCCGGCCCCGGCGCGCCTCCACCCCAGCGGACTCCAGCAGCGTCCCCGATCACTTTCTCTCCCCGGCGAGTCCGCCAAATTCCAGTTTTCCGGCGAGATCACCCAAAACTTCAAATAAAGTCGATATATACGGAAACTGGAATTATCTCGCCGGAAACTGGAATTCAGCGGACTCGCCGGGGAGGGAAAGTGTTCAGGGACGCTGCTGGAGTCCGCTGGGGTAGAGGCGCGCCGTCGCCGGCGCCGGACGGTGGCGAACGGAGCTCCGTGCGCACTTGCGCACGTGCGCTCCATATCCGGCCTCATATATCAGACTGACTTCCCAAAATTCAGGGCCGCTCAAGTTGTGTGGTTATACGGTTTAAACCCAAAAACAAAAGGGCTTGATATCCAAAATCAAGGATGTTTACTATATATTTATATACAAACACATCCACTTGCCTCATTTTTGTATCCAAGGAAGCTGGGGGGCTGCTTGATTCTCTTGAGGAAGGATTCACTACCGCAGACTTCAGTTTACTGTGCTTCACAGCTTTTGCAGCCGAAATCAATTGACTCATCGGTATAGGAGCATTTTCTTCTTTATGCAACCCTTCTGAGGAAAGCTTTTTCTCCTTGACACAGAATTCTCATCGACTACATGGGACTCTGATGTTAATCTTCTCTTCTTCTGTTGACAAGACCTCTTTTTCTCAGCAGCAGTTTCCTTGTCATTGACATTGGGGAATTTAACATGGTCCTTCCTTGACACAGAATTCTCACTGACTACATGGGACTCTGATGTTAATCTTCTCTTCTTCTCTTGATAATAAGTCTTTTTCTCAGCAGCAATTTCCTTGTCATTGACATCAGGGAATTTAACATGGTCCCTTCTTGGAGTTCTAAGGGTTTTAACCATTTTATGTTTTCTAATCAGAAGAAAGAAAAAAAAACAAAAAGTATTTAGTAAAACTATAGCAAACAAGATAATGAGCGACAACAGCTGATCCAAACTATCACTTACGTGCAATATATTAGCACCTGGTTAGATAATAGACCTTCCCAAGCTCTTATCTCTGTGTCTTCATCATCCTTGTCTTTTGCAAAATGAATGTCCCTGGTAATTTTGATTCAAGCATCAACCAACTAGGAACGAAGAAAGGCCTTGATCTTATAACAGAAAATGTAAACAACAAAAAAAATTAAGACAGCAGTACCGTGGCAAGCATTTACGGTGGTAGGATGTAGGACAACGCCTACACACAGCAAACTGCAATCCAGGGTCCTTAATATCAGCAGCCTCTAATTGCTTACAAGAGCAGCACTTGTGAATTGGACATGTAAAAGATTCCCCCAGCATAATTCTTTTCTCAAGTTCTTCATCAGAAACTCCAGTCTCATATTTTGCAACACAATGAGGATGATAAAACTGACCGCACCTTGGAAAAGTGCAGAGGAAGACCTAATACAGTTGATATAAATAATTTAGTACTGACTTCTGATGAAAGAAAATTTCATTGTGCACAAACGCATAGGAACAGCAGCCCACAAGTCTATACATATAGCACAGTTTACTGAAAAACAGAAAAATGCCTTCAATCTAACAACATGCTTAGATGCTACTGGCAATGAATCCCAGAATTAACACCAGAAGGAATGGTTCTTTCTTCTTATAGTAAGAATGGAGGCCAGACAAACTACTAGCATTTTTAGTCTAGACTCTAGAGTAACCGAGGAGAAAGAATTGTCTTTGAATTCAGCTGAAGCTGAAGGCCACAAGGCTGACAAGAACCCAATCATTCTTCTATGTGTTTCGCATTTTCTAAAGTAACACTTTCATTATTATTGGAAAAAAAAAAACAGAGCAATAAATGTTGTAAAACTTAAAACACTGGAGAAAATGAAAATCACATAAGATAAATGCCAACGGGAAATAATGGATATGCAATGCACTGGGTGCTACAAAACAATGCAGATAAACTGTAGATCCAAGCAAATCATTATGAATTCTTATTGCGGTAACAGTAAAGTTGTAAAACCTTCCCCTAAAAAAATTGACAACAGAATAACAACAGCACAGGTGGTAATGTGAATAGATTTGTAAAATACTGATTCATACCTCAGCACCAAAATATTTGTCAGAGGAGCCTAACTTCCCACAAGCATAGCACTGATGCTGTTTATGTTGACAATTTTTGCAGTAGAAATCAATTTTTCGATATGCCTACCAAGTCCAAAACATAGCACAAAACTGATCAATAATCACAATACCAAAATGATACAACCAATAAGAGAGACACATGAGTTAGATAGGAAGTTAAGAAGAGGAGCATACATCTTCTTGATCCCGAGTAAATCCAAGAGATTCACAAGTATAGTCCTCACCATCCTTTACAGTTGCATGAAAAGACCTTAGGCATCGCCCTTCACAACTGAATTGGGGAGCAAAATCCATTAAAACAACAATAGATGTTAGACATAGAATTATATAAAAAATCAGGATTGTCAACATTATCAATAGGAATTAGCCAACACAAGAGCATACCACAACAGGTCACCACCGTTATCACAAAAAGCACAAACATTTTCAAATAGGTCATCAGTGGACGATCGTGGCTTTCTTCTTAATTGGATATCCTGAATATATTCATGCTCAATTATTTGAGATAAAGCTGAGAACCAAACTCAAGGATAAAAGCATTATAATAAAAAGGGTGAACAGTTTAGCGAGAACTTAACCTCATCAGATAGGTTCCTCTTTGTGGGCTCTTGAAGAGAGAAGTTGACTATAAACTGTTCAAAACATGAAATTTCATCTTTAATATTGTGAATAAACATAATGACAGTATATGTACATAAAGTAAAAATATAGTCCCTTTTTAATCTAATTGTTCCTTCCTGGGAAGAGCAAGAAGCAGTTAAAGCAAATGATTCCTCTTTATTGTCACCGCTCTTTGCGAAGTGAGTAAATTACATGTACAGATCCCTAGAGGCTTTTGAGGCAAAAGGTTTATAACATATATTATTGACTTAAAACATGTTACATATTAAACAAGTTAAAAAATTAATAGCTGGAGGTAGATCAGATAACAGGGAAATGGCAACAGAGTGAAAATAAACAAAGATTAAACCAGGAGAAATAAAAGACCAGTAGGAAAAAAAAAGGTCTGAATCTTAATGAAAATCATATAACACCACTATAAAATTCACATATTCAATTAGAGCACAAACAATTACCTAGAGCTCACTGGTATGTTATTACAGGTACAAAAATGCATGATTTTAAAACACGAAGAAGAAATTTCTGGAAAATGTTTCCACAGTCAGACAGCTCCAACTTTGGAATTCTACTTGGAACAAAAGCAGTTGCTGAGCACTCCAAGACTAGACATCTTTCTCAATATAACAAATAGTGAAATTTGAGGCACATCTAAAAATTTGGCAAGACAGGACATCTTCTCACAGATATCCCACACCATAATCCTTATGCATTATTCAGAGCCAGAAGACATTTACGAACCTTGGACTTGGCCAAAGCATCCTCCTTCTGAACAGCTTCATTAATTAAAGGCATGTGCTCCACGAGATCACTCTGGGAAGGCTTGGCCTCATACGACCTGCAAGTCAAGTGCAGATATCAAAATCCTAACAAAGTAGCAAAGATCATACGAACTTGAACATGTCTACAATTAATGTACCTGAAAACATCAGCTAAGTACTCCCACATTGATTTGGCAGACGATTGGGGATTCCTGATCACATAACTAAGCGAGTGGAGCGTAACCAAAATTGACTTTATAATCCTCTCGAAGCTCTTCCTGGGCCTCTGAAGCACAATCCACTTGTTGTTCTGGGAGAGCACCGATATCACCGGCCTCACACTAAACAGGTCAACTTTCCAAGCGAAAACCGGCATATGTACCTTCTCAAGGCCATTATCGGCAGTGCCGCGCAGATAGATCTCTCTTTTCCTCTGTCTCTCATGAGCCTTATCCTTACCCCACTCAATCGGCAAAACATGAAACGAGACAGGTTCACTGTTCTCGTCTTCGAAATAGTAATACGTAACCGGCAGAGGCTCTGCCTCATCCTCGAAAGACGCCATACCCTAAATTTACACCTAGAAATTAAAATTCACGCGGTAAATCAAGTAGAGCGTGAGAAATCCATGAGCGTCATTTGAACAACGACGGAGAGCAAGAAAATATTGAAGCAGATTCCAGGGTTTCTAATTTTGCAAGACTCGAAACATTTCAAACCAAAACACTTGGAATCAACCAAGTAAGAGAAAGAAGAAGGGAGTTTACCTGAAGAGAATCGCAGGGAGACTTTTGGGGGCGGTTGAGGTTACCGTAGAGAGGAGAGGAGAGGAGAAGAGAGAAGAGAGGGCGCGAGTGGGAGTGCGTGGAGAGAGTGGTTTGAATTAGAGGGACGAGAGGGGACCCGACTTTTACTGCAGTGGTGGAGTGATTGACTGACACTGTGACATCATTTCAGCCACGTTTTTACTGTTTTAGGATAACCATACGTTTACTGCGGGTCTTTTTTTTATTTTTAAAGTAAACGGAGATAGTTTCATCGATAGAAAATCATGACAACCAAAACAGTGTCAAACGTGAACCAAGTACACTAATGCCAGCTAAACTATGAATTGAGAAAGAGCAACATCAAAGTTACAATCTAAAAAGGTTACATTAACATACTAAAAAGCAAATAAAAAAAATAACTTTTTAAACCACAACCGTTCTGAAGAGAGACCATTAGTGTACCTTTTCCACTCAACATACTAGCATACCAGCTTCAATCGAACAACAATATAGGTTCAATCGACATCAATATAGGTTGCAAGGTGTCACTGCTTCCAAAGCCAAACATAGGACCAACCTAGGGCTACCATTTGATTTTGTAAATACCAAACCGATGGAAAACCGAACAACCAATTTTTATTGGTTTTAATTTTTATATTTTAGGTGTGGGTGAAATTACTATTTACCTATAGCTTATTCATTATTTCATGTTTATACGAGCTCCACGTAAGCAAACTTAATAGTGGAATTGACGGAAATACCAAATGGAGACACTTTGTTTTAATTTAGATATCACGAGAGTAGTTTTGAAAATTAAGATACTAAAAAAGTGCTTCAAGTACTGGATTTTTCTCTATATTCTATCTCATGACTCTACAACAACCTCTTTCCACCAAATGTTGGTACAAAAAATTTCGGGAGAGAGATTTTCCAACAAAAATCTCACTCCTTTGATGTTTGAGAAGCCTTAGACGCATCCATATGACGATCAATCAAGAGGAAAAAGGTACCTGCAAAACAAAAATACATTTCGACGCCCAAGTCAATTTCGATTCAAGCAAGTACAATAAAAGAAATCAGTTCGATACTTGTTACCGTTGTTATCCATGAGTGTTCCTCCTCATGATCGTCCACTTCTTCTTCATAAAGGGGTGAATTTATAGATCTTTGATTTTTTGGTTCTAACTTCTCGTTGTAGTGGGTGCAATGGTGTTTTCACGTTCTTTATAATCTCATCGTAATTCATGTTTTTTTTTTTATCTACTTGTTAGTTAATATAAACTTCGACTATCAGGTCTAATTTATTAAATGGAGCCCAACCCGAAATTTTATACCCCCACACCAAATCGAAAATAAACTAATTGAAAAGATCTTTTTAAGCGGGTATAGCTTTTGGCATTAGAAGTCCGATACTTTAGGCATTTCGAAATTGGAAGTACACACCATTTCTCTTGCTTTGGTGCACTGTTCTCTTCTCCTGGTGAAAAATGCAGAGTTTCAATCCTACCGAGCTACCGCCGCAGGTCATCACACAGAGGTGAGTGAGTTCTCGTCATCCTCTTCTATCTGGAAACCACTATTCCTGCAGCTCTGCTCAACTTAATATGTTTCTAATGGAAAACCCTAAATTCGTTTCACTGATTTCCCCTCTCTTTTTCTGCACTCTGTTTCTAGTAAAGTTCCGAGCTTTACACTTGTGTGATGCCATTTTGTTTAGTTTGATTTAGTCCAGAAAACCCTAATTTCAATTTGACTAATTTGGGTCTGTTTCCATTTCTGAATCTCTGACTTTTGGATTAAATTTCTGCTAAAACTAAAGGAGACTGAAAGGTCAAATCAATGGAGGACACTACTAGTCTCCCCAGTTCTTCAGCAGATGACCTCAAGAAACATGTAATGAGGATTTTCAAGGAGGCCACCAAAGACTGTGAGGAGGACACGGTCTTGAAAAGAATGTTTGTCTCAATTAGGGACTACGACAACCTGAACAAACATGCCATTCAAATCTTCTTTGTTTTGACCGAATCCGGCCTTGCTGATGAAACCAAAGAGCTCTTTAAGCCTCGCCCTGAGTCGGGCATTCTGACTGATGTGGCTGTCTTCACTATTGTCATTTGGGCCTACACCTATGCCAACAAGACCGGGGCTGCTCTCAAGGTCTACTACCAGATGATAGCCGCCGGAGTCGCCCCCACTTCCTGCACTTACACTATACTCATCATCTCACTTGCAACACACTCGTCTTCTGATGTCAATTTTGTTAGATATGCCAAGAAGTACTTTTTGGAAATGTAGGATAAGGGGATGAAGCCCCATGGTGCTTGCTATATGTGCGTCTTTGACGCCATTGCCTGCAGTGAATCTGTGAAGAAGGCCAGGAGTTCCTTCAGCAGATACAAGAAAGGGGGTTTACCCCTGACTCCAGTGTTACTCGTTTTGAAGAAAACAACCTTGCAAAAGCAATGAAGGAATGAAGATGTACAATGATCTTGTCAATAAGACCACTGACAAGGAGATGCAGGAAGTATTCCTTGACTGGCGCACCAACCGAGATTGCCTAAACATGACGTCCATGAAGATTTTCACAGCTTTGGTTGAGGATGGTAATTTCTACCAAGCCTTGGAGCATCATAAGCACATTGTTGAGTCGGATGTGCAGCCCATGGTTGTAGTCCACACCTACGTTATTGAAGCCTATCTCAAGTTTGGCAAGACCAAGGGTGCTTTGGAGGCCTACTGGGGCATGTTAGCTGCTGGGGTTGCTCCAAACGCCTACACGTACACTGTTTTTATCAAGGGACTAACTGCTGATCCCAACTTCCTTGGAGATGCCAAGAAGTGTTTGCTTGAGTAGAGAGTTTCACAAAACAGGAGGACAAGGCATCTGAGGAGGAGTGCAAAGATTTGGTAGGGATGATGATGGGCAAGGGGTTTGTGCCAAACGCAAAGGCTATGATGGAGGTTCTAAACGGAAGGCCAACACCAGTAATAAGAAGGGTCATTGTTCTTTGCAAGTTGAAGGGCTGATGCATTGCTACATTGATGTTGTTCCAGCAGCTTTAGGATTATGATGTTCCAAATATGGGGTAGCTACTGAGAGTAGGAAATGGAAATCATGAAGGGTTGAGTTTGACTAGGGGACTTTGTGCTACTATTTATCCTTGTGAATTTGACATTGGAGTTTTGAAAGTTGATTTAAGTAATGTGACAAGGAGTCTTTGCTGCTTATTCTTTAGTTTCTCTTTTTTGTTATTGTGTTTTTTTTCCTGGTGTTCTGGATCCATATTCTTTCATGCTTAGCCAGTTAGCCACATTGAATAATCTGGTTTTGACAAATAGGTATGAAGAAATGCTTCATCTTTGTTATCTCTAAAAGAAGAAATAATCTGGCATTTTAGCTATTCTAGGTTCACAGTTTAGAAATAAAAAAATTAATAGAACAACTGAATAGATACACTTGAAAGTTCAAATAGTGCTGGAGCTCATGTGATTACAATTCCCTGCGTATTGTTTAATTTATTCGGAGGCCAGTTTTTATTCCATTGAAACTTAAAGACCCAATCATCCTAATTTGTGCAATTGTATTAACGGTTACATTACTTCATTTAATTGTTGTGTATTTGAGTAGAAAGGAACAACAATTCCAGTGGTTGAAGATGTTTCTTTTGTTCTGATAAGTTGTCTTTGAAGTGAACTGTTCTACCGTATCAAATCAAATCAGTAAGAAATATGGTCTGGTTCTGCCTATTAGGTAATATGTATTCATTTTCGTGATTCTGATTTATGGGAATTTTGGTAAGTTTTGTACAATCTCTTGTTATTTGATAATCAGTCAGTAATAAATGCAGCATTAATAGTTTTAACTTTTAGGTGTTGCCTTTCAAGTACTCTACAGGCTGATGCAACTTTTCTTCATCCTGTATAATTTTGGGTCCAACAGAACTTACATATGAGATTTATCTCTGATTGTGCCATTGTTTATAAGCCTATCTTTCCTCTGCTTCTAATGCTAAAACTTGTGAAGATGCACAAAGGTAAAGCTTTACATTGATGATTATTAAACTGAAGGGTGACCAAAGGTATATGGAAGTTATTTGACTTGGGGTCTCCATTACAAGCTGAAGCCTTAGCTTGCAGGGTAGGTCTAGTGACAGCTTTGCAGCAAGGTTGGAAGTCTCTGGAGGTCGAAAGCGACTGTGCTATTTTGGTCAGTGCCCTTAACCATCATGTAGAAGATAGAAGTGAGGTTAGTCGGATCATTGAGGATTGTAAAGTCTTTATGATGTCTTTTGATTTTGTAAAGGTCCAACATATTTACCGAGAAGCAAATAATGCGGCCCATAGATTGGCACATTTTGCTAGTCTTGATAGAGTAGTAGAGCTACGCTTAGCTGAGGTACCTGTTTGTATACAGGATGTCCTCTTTGAGGATAAGTGTAATGCTCAGAGTGAGGCACGAGGTAGAGGTTCTATGTCCCCCTCGGAGCTACAACTCTAATTTTAATATAAATAATGGGTGTGAGAACGAGCCTCTTATGGGCTGAGTGTCTCTCTCCAATTTCAACAAAAAAAAAAAAAGGTATATGGAACTCTTAGTAACTCATTTTGATGATTATAAAAATTGTTGAAATCAATCTTCTGTTTTTGTTTTCCTATGAAGTTTAACCTCTAATTCAGTTTCAATTCTTAAGCCAGCATATTATTATGAAATGTCTGGCATGCTTTAGCTACACATTAAATCTGAACCTTATATCTTTCGTTCTTGTATAGTAACTTGGCTGAAAAGAAATGCACTTGAAAGCTGACTGGTTTTGGAGGCTGACGTTTGGGATTTGTTACACTGCCTCAGACTTGCCTCTGATCATGGTTACAGAACAGTGGAGGTGGAACCTGACTCTAGTTCTGTTTCTCAAACTCAGTTGGATTCTCTTTACAGCCTTGAATACAGTTGCAAAGAATAGATGCGAATTAAACTTGCAACCTTCCCATGTATACATAGAGGCAGTGGAATTGTACTTCTGTTTGTCCTGCACATTTTGTTTGAGCCTTGTGGAACACCACTTCTGCACTGCACCACACCAGCAAGACAAAGAAGTATAGCATTTTGGAAAATTTGACAAGAATCATTAGATAGAAATCTGAAGGTTTATTAGGGTCTCCCATTGTCTAGCATGAGTACCTCCTATTCAGAAGCAGAGAGCTTTATCCCTTATGATATGACATGTATACATTTCCATTTTCCTTCCGAGGACAATTTTCCTTCCGAGGACAATTATGAGTAAATAGCTTATGTAGCATCTAGTTGTGAAGGACCTTAACTTTTTCTCCTTGCTTGTCATCAAATTTTGGAAATCAAAAACTTTATTTTGATAATTTATTTAATATCTGGTGGCAGACTGGCAGTTAACATGGATTTTTTGTCCAAAATCGTAATGCTGCAGTTCCACATGGCAGAGTGATGTACAAACTGTCTTTTTTTTTTTCAGCTAGATTTCTTACCTTATGAATTTTGACATTATCTCAGCATCTGTAGTTTCTCACCATGAAGTTTCTGAGCTTGTATCTTGTCTACTGTTGCTTAATTTATTGGTTTACTACATTCTGGTTTACTTTCTATGATTCTGCACAGAAAATTTACGACCAAGACCGGGTGCATGGGGACATTACCATCTTACAGAGACCAAGGTAACTCTGGCTTTCGGCAAGTATCTTTAGACGAATCTGGACGGAAGATTTACGACCAAGATTGGGCTTATGGGGACATTACCATCTTATGGAGACCAAGGTAAATCTGGATTTTCGCAAGTATCTTGTATCTAGACTTTAGAAACTACAGGTTCCAGATACATTTGATATACAGAGCTTTGCCTCGTCATTTTTCAGTTCTTTGGTAATTTTAACATCTGGTTTGGCACATGAAGTGTGGACTAGACTTCTTAGTCTCTTATGAATATGATTTCAAACTACTGGTTTTCTATACCTCTAGTATCTTTTATATACGAACACTATCATTATGTTGCATCTTTGATAACAAAACTTGGTGCTTATATATGGTTTAGTATCATATTATATCATCATATAATCTGGAAAGGAACTAACTTATCCTCATTAATGTTGCAATAACAATGAAAACAGCTTCTAATACTGCACTTTGTACTTTAGGATTTTGATAGTTCAAAGTGAATGGTATCCAGTTTTGACTTAATATATATTTAAGATCATCACCTAAAGTAGTTAAATTGAAGGCAGATTGTTTATGACTTTCTTTACTAGTTGTATATGGTGCCAAAGGAAAATGGTTTAGCTTCTGTTTTTAAATTAAACTTTTGGTGCTGGAACAATATGGATTGCTTAATATTTTGGTCATCTCCACATTACAGCTAATAATTATCTATGCCTGCATGGGTACCATATATGGATGTTTATGGTTTTAGCTATATCTTAAGGATTCTGAGTTGCTCAACTATTATCCAATGTTTAATGGATGAAGATTAGTGTTTAGTCTCCGATCAGCATCAATGAGGGGTTTAAGGACTTAATGGGTTACTTATTTCAATATTCTAGGCAGTTTCATGACTTTCATCTTTAGCTTACCTTGATCTCCAGTATTATGAATTTACCTTGATCTCCAGAATTTTAATGCTACTGCAGATCAAGGTAAGCTTTCCACTACCATACTACAGTTTCTCTTTTCAAAAACAGAAACTGTTCTCTTCAATTTTTCAGTTCTCTGGTAATAAACATTGTTTTAGCACCTAAGTTTGCACAAGACCTTGTCCAGTGGTTCAGTGTTACGTACGGTACCACCAACAATTTGTCCTACATTGTTGAATTCCATTCTCATTTTGTTGATACTTTGATAGCATTAATTCATGCTCATTGTTTAGTATCACCTTTTTAACTGTGTATACCACAGAAACAGATGAAAACACCAAAAACAGCTTCTGCTGCTGCATATATGTTTGCAAATAACAATTTGAAAGATGATGCTCATTTCTCACTCCAGATTTCTAATAATTTAAGATCTTCACGTTACGTAGCTGAATAGAAAGCATATACTTTCAGTTGCATCTGATGCCAAATGAATTGGAATAGTTTTAGTTCTTGCCTTTTAATCAAACTTTTTGGTGCTAGATGACTATGAACATGTTTTGGTTTTCCATTACATGCACAGGCTTTTGTGCAGCTAGGATATACAGCTAATCTGCAAATGTTAGCATGTGTCTGCAATTGATACTGATTACTGATATGGGATATCCCAAATAGAGTATCGGTTGACTCTGACTTCTGGATACATATCATATACAACATGGACTTGCATGGGATGTGGTTATGCAACATTTTGGCTATGTTTGCACTTTCCTAAATAGGAGGTATTTTGAACTTTTAGAAAATAAATTGAGGGAAAACAGAGAAAACATGCTTCATTCTTCTGTTCGAAAAGGCTGAATTTCATTCTTCTGTTCAAAAATGTGAAAGGGTGTTAGAGTTTTCCATTTTTCATTCAATATATGATGGCTGGAGAGTTTAAATGGTAGTTGATTATTGCATAAGCAATTAAGCATATCTCTGGTTTATTTTAGTGCTACTTATCTTCAGTTATTTTAGTGAAAAGATGCTCTTGACTAGTCAGCAGATTTATTACAGTGGAAAAATGCTCCTAACTTGTGAAAATTGTTATTGTTGAGATATCAATCCCACATCGGGAATATGGGACATTCCCTGTGTTATATTTTGGTTTTTTGCTCATACCTAACTTCTATTACTTGGAATCTTAACATCTTTTATCTGTTACCTGGATGTTCTGCTCAAACATAGCCTAGTCGTTCTTTGTCTCTGTGTACATTGGATACACACTTGCCGTTTTATTTTCTCTTTCTACTCACCCATGGTACATTGTGTACAACGTTTACTGCATATGTAATCTACGATTGTTCTGAATGCTAGATTTTACTTTTGCCTTTGCCTGCAACAAAATCATAAAATTAGATGGCACGTGGAATGGACCATTGGGCATCAGCATTAGTATTCACAAATAAGCTGATATTCACATTTGCAGTCTCTCTTGTCGTTTTAATTGTATTGTTTCTTTATGTGCAAAAGGGAATTGGTACGTAGCCCTGTGTATCTAGACCTCCAAAAGTTAATAAAAATATTGAGAATCATACCTTAGCCCTATGTCATTCCTTAGACTCGTAAGTGGCATGTATCTATTCTTTAAATTTCTCTTGCTTTATTTGCAGGAATAACCCCTGGCGTAATCAACAAAAAGAAGGTAAGCTTAATAATTAACGTCTTGTTTGTTACTTTCTGAATTTTGAGTAACACATGGAACAATACAAACGTGTACTTAACTTCCAAATCTCTACAATCATTTTATGCTTAATTTCAATGAGATTGCTACCAGTGGTTGAAGGACTGAAAGCTAACTTCTCTAAAATTCTTGTATAGTAAGACATTCTCAGTGAAACAGAAGAGAGGAAAAGCTTTGAACGGCATGTGGATGGAAGCAAACTCAGTTATAGGGGCGGAGCTGCCGTTGGATGATTTTACCTATACCGATGATTTTTCTCACAATCATAATGCGATGAAATATTCTAGCTAGAGTTCCTTGGTTTCAGTTTACGTTTTATTATTCTTTGGCCTCTCTTGTTTGTAATCTGGAGTTCTTGACAGGAAATTTTAAAACCATGTAATCATATTGGGCAGCCAAGTTGTATCAAAGCTTCCTTTAGTTTATCATTGCTGATGTGGAAAGTACTCTTAGTATTCAGGATTGACTACATGATTTTGGTGTTCATGATTCCTCATGAACATAGGATTATGGCATATATCTCCTGATTTTGAAGGACCATTTAGATCATCAGTTTTGAACTCTATGCATATGGTTTGTGAAAAAATAATATACAAAGTGATTATTAATAATGTGACATGATGTCCATACACAGCAGCACAATCACAATCACAGGTAGAACCGTAGAATGAAACAGAAACGACTTTATTGAAGGGACATAACAAAAGTAGTGTAAGATAGAAAGAATCAACTATAATGATATATATATTGTCGAAAAAACTATAATGATATATATAAAACAAAATTACAAGATGAATCAGTTTTTGAGAAGCAACCAAACTAATAGAATTAGATACAAGTGTCACTGAAACACACTAGCTAGAACTAGAACTAAGTTACTCTAGACTCCTAAACGTGGTAGAACAAATCGCCAACCAGTTCAATCACTAATGAAAAAAGTTGATGGAAGAACTTTGAACAAGCCTTTAACTCAGCAGTTGAACTGATCTCAGGACATGCATAACTGTGCTCTCTCTTGTATTCAACTGTGATGCTTCTCTTTTTGTTCATCCATCACCAACCAAACAGTGGCTCATTGTTGAGATAGCGAAGCTCCTCCGAATAAGTAGTACTGATTTTCAAAGTGGAACTACAAGTTGCTAGCTACACTCATCAGACTGGAAGTAGGATGCACTATCCATAGGAATGATGTCATCATCATCTTGATGTTGTTCTAAGAAGGCAGGGGCAGAGCCATTTTGATCAGTGCCCTCATCCAACTGTATATCAGTCGACTCATTTGCAGCAGAGAGGGATGCATCAACAAGCCAACAGCTATCATCCTCTAACTGTGCATCTTCATTCTCATTTTGAGAAACAATTACACAAGAATCAGCAGTACAATTGTACTGATTTTCAAAGTGGAAGAACAAGTTGCTACACTCATCAGACTGAAAGTAGGATGCACCATCCATAGGAATGATGTCATTTTGACCAGTGCCCTCTTCCTCCAACTGTATATCAGTCGACTCAATTACAGTGGATATCATATCATCACCAACATAAATTTGGTTTTCAGAGACGGAATTTGAAGGGTCTTCTTCCTCCGATGCATCAACAAGCCAACAGGTATCATCCTCTTCACTCTCATTTTGAGAAACAATTACAAAAGAATCAGCAGTACAACTGTCAAAGTGACTACTACCTTGTTCCTCACAAACTTGATAATCATCATGGTCACCACATAACAAGTCATCAACAGAGAACAACTCCTGCAGATCAATGACAAGTTCGAAACAGTTTGTCCTTCTAGCATTCGCCTCCTCATCTTCTACACAAGTCCTCTTTCTCTTCCTGCTCATCAACTCCCCACTAGACCCACAACCAGAACAAGACGCCATTTTTGATACGGACCTCTGATTCTGCAATTTCAGGGAGGCATTACAGAGAATAGAAAACTAGGGTTGGCGATATCAGACCGAAACCAAGGAAACTGCGAGACGAGAGACTAGGGTTTGGGGGGGTCGGTAGAACAGAGAAAAGAGAGAGAAAATAGTGATTGTCAAGTGGAAGCAATTGTGAGATGAAGCAGTGAGTGCGTTTATATAAAAACAAAACGCGTCTTGGACTCAAGGCGGTGCAACGGTAAGAGAGATTTTGGGCCAAAAGCCCACTAATTATAGTTACCCTTTTCCTTTAGAGAATAAGGGTTTTGGATACTTACCCAGTTTCGAAATAAATAAAAAATAGAAAGTTTCCTTCTTTTTCATTTTCAAATTTAGCGAGCCTTTTTTTTTAGAGAAATTTTAAATACACACCCCTAATATCTTAATACACACCCCTTACTTAATACACCACCTATCAAGTTTTTCATTTCAGTATTATACTTAATACACATCCCAAACTGCCTAAAATGCCCTTAATTTATGAAATATTCTATTATTTAATATAATTAATGTATATTTACCATTTGGTACCTCTTTTTACATATTATTTCGTCTAATTTTTGTTAGAAATTTTTTGTTATCATCATTCAATTTATAATCAAATGATTATTGTTATATCCTAACTCCAAATCACCAATACAAGTTTTCAAAATTCACATGCTAGTAGAACTGTAGAAGTACAGTAGCTATTGAACATAGATAGCTAGTTATTCGATAAAACATGTCATGATAAAAATGCAGCACTTGACAATATGATATGCAAGATCAAACTAAAGCTGATATAGATACAAAAAAAAAAAACTACAAATGAATTGTGGAGAAGAGTTGGGGTTAGGGGAGAAGACATGCTTTCGACGATTTTAGGGTAGAAGACGTTGAAAAAGATACTTCTAGAGCTATTTTTTTTTAAATTAATAGATGTATGTTTTGGTAATTTAACTTACCTATAAAATCTCAATAGAAACATAAAATAATAAAGGTGTGTATTAAGATATTAAGAGTGTGTATTTAAAATTTCTCTAGACTATGACGGAAACATAAAGAAAGAAAAAAAAACAGAAAAACCAAATGGTTCATAACGGATAACAATGTGGCAAAATAAACTGATATACGGGATCATAATCATTGGCTCGTTGCCAGCTTATAAACGTCGAGGAGTATCAAAGGGTTGAAAATGAAGATTCTCTGGACTCCTTCCATTTTTATTTTATAACTTAAAAATAAAGGCTGGTTTCCTTTACTTTATTTGTTGGTGGTCC
>NW_004443446.1:395965-425877 GCF_000184155.1 Fragaria vesca subsp. vesca
CTGTCACCACTCCGATCAGATCTGCCGGCGTCGAAATTGCAAAGAGGTGAGGAAGGGAGGAGAAGCCGAAGAATGAAAGGATGAATGGTGATCAAGGCTTCAATGAATCAGACCAGATCTGATTTGGTTCTTCTTCTTCTTCACCAGATCTGTCGGCGTCGAAATCGCAAGGAGGCGAGGAAGAGAGGAGGAGATGAAGAATGAAAGAAGCTTCACCGAATCCAACTTTAATTCTTCTTCAATCTCTACAACTTGGTTTACTCAAAGAGTCATTGGAATTAAAACTCATAGCTTTGAATTTGACAGCAAAAATTGATCATTTGTAGCTAATTCGTGCTCATGTTTCGTGTTGCTACTGCTTGGTGCTGCTACTGCATTCTGCTGTGTGCTGCTGCTACGTGCTGCTGTGTGCTGCTGCTACGTGCTGCTGTGTGCTGCTGCTACGTGTGCTGTTGTTGTGTGTTGCCACTGCATGTTGTTATTGATGTGTGTTGCTACTGCGTGTGTTGTTGTTGTGTGTTGTTACTGCAAGTTGTTGATTCATGTTGCTGCTACTGTGTGTGTTGCCACTGCATGTTGTTGATTCATGTTGTTGTTGATGTGTGTTGCTACTGTGTGTTGTTTATATGTGTTGCTACTGCGTGTGATGCTGCTGTGTGCTGCTACTACAAAGTGTTGATTCATGTTGCTACTGTTGTGTGATGTTATTGCCTGTTGTTGAACTTCCGTATCAACAACAATAACAGAAAGTAACAGTAGCAAAGCTTTTGCCCCCTCCTATGATCTTTCATTGTCTTAGTCTTCAAGTAGTAGCAGAACTAGAGGATTGCCCAAGCATACTTATGCTACTACTAGGTTAACTTTAACCCATGCTACTACTTCTACTAGTGATACGTATTACCTAGGTGTTACTACTAATAGCGGAATAATTAATAGCACTAAGACATACAGGTTACGTAGGTCGAAGAAAATATATTCCTCTCTTATTATTGTGCAAAAGGGTACAATGATTATTGTCTAATGCATTCTCTCACAATAACACTCTAGCTCTCTGATTCGCTCTCTTCTAAACAGATGTTGTTTCTGTTTCACTCAGATGTTGTCTCTGTTTCACTATGGTGTCTAGAACTAAGCTAGGCACCTCTATTTATAGAGGCTAACTCTATAAATCCTTATCTAACTTGGACACTACCCATTAACTAAGTTAGACAACTATTCCTTTTCAAGCTAGAAAACTATGTACTTAACTAACTTGGAGAAGGAATCACTAATTCCTAAAAGCTAAAGGATACACTTGTATCATGGCTCCCCCTTTTAGGAACTTAAACTCCCGTTTAAGTTAAAACTGGAGATTAGGAAACTCAAGAGTTCCCTTTTCTTTGCTGAACCATTTAGCCTTGCTTGGAACTTGACCGGCACGCCCAATAAGGAAAACTGTATGCTCCCCTCGACGCGTCGTAGCCACTTGCTGCTCCAAAATGCAATCTTCTAGCAATGGATCCTCTTTAAGGCGCTCTTTACTCAGCCTTAACCATACTAAGCCGCTAATACCAAAGTTACAAGGTACCCGATGTTTATCATGTCTGGCCTTGTACTTTGCTTGTGTCTTCTGCAATTTTGCTTTCTCAACATCTTGACTTAAGTGCCCTTCATGTGGACATGTCAACAAGACAAATTTCCTACAAGCATTGACTAATCTTTTAGCCTGAGTCGCTGCTACCAAGCTTGCCTCTAGTGGGAGTGACGCCGCCCGAATAACGAATCGTTGTCCGTCTTTTGTAAATGTGTACTTCTGAGCCTTCCTTTCGTAGATATCTGTATCCCATAAGTAAGGATTTCCCAGAATCACCTGACAAACATCCAATGGCACCACATCGCATGTCACTTCGTCGATGTAAGATTCATGAAGAGCAAACTTGAATCTGCATTGACTGGTAATACTTAGTCCCGTGTCCTTCTGAATCCATCCTAATGGATATGGCTTCAGATGTTTGACCATTTGAAGACCTAACTTTTGAACCAAAGCTTCCGAGATAAGGTTCTTCTGACTTCCCGGATCCACAATGGCATCAACTAAACTAGTCTTCACCTGCAGCTTTACAACAAAAAGCTGCTCCTTACGGTTCTCGTCGTCGTTCCCTAACTGTGTTCCTGCCATAAGATTGAGCTTCGCATTTGGTTCTGTCATTCCTGGAACTTCCTTTACCTCGTTGGTGATTAATGTTGTCTTCTTCCTCTCTTTCTTGTGCCGTAATACTCTTGGCTTAAGGTGAGGTGAGGGAACTTTACCCAATACTTATCTGCCACATGGCCTGTTCCTTCGCAGTAACTGCAAACCAAACATGTTTTCCCATCAGACACACCATTCTTATGCTCTTCCGTTTTGGCATAGGAATCATTCGACTTGCCCACAGTCTGTTTTCCATCTCCCTTGGTTTCGTTCTTCCTGAACTTCTTCTCAATGGCGATGGCTTTCACGCTAGCTTCTTCAACAGATTGTATCGTGAACAAACTCAACTCCCTTTGGAGGTACTCATGCAGTCCTGCTTCGTACTTCATAAATACCGAATACTCCTTCAGGGATATATCTAGTACCATAGCTTGATTCTGGAATTCGGTAGTGTAATCCTGCACGGACTGATTGGTTTTCTGACGCAAGTTATGCCACTTGTGCCAACGTTCCTCCAGAAACCCTACTGGATAGAACTTCTTTCTAAGCAATTCTTTGAACTGCTTCCACGACACTACCTCCTCATCACTATTCCTCCGGTAGGACTTCCACCAAGTTAAAGCATGAGATGATAGTTTCAGAGTCGCACAGGTGATCTTCTCTTGCGATGTAAAACGATGGAACATAAAATATGTGTCAAGCCGCTCAATCCAGTCATCCAACTTGTCAACATTGACTCTGCCATCGTACATCGGAACTTCAATCTTGAAATCAATCTTTAAGTTTCGAAAAGAACTCCTTCCTTCTTGTTGCGAGGTTTTTGCTGGCAGTGTCAAACTCGTCATCTGTATCCCGTCTTTGTCTTTGTTCTTCTTCCGACTCCAAATCGTTTCCTTCGGCTTCTCCGGTGATTCCTTCAATAGCAACTGTTTGACGAGACTGGTCAATTCTGTAATTGCAGTGTTTGACGCAGTCATCTGCTTCTCCAACGCAGCAAGTCTTTCTTTCTGTGGTGTTTCATCACCCATCTTCTTTCCTCTTGATCTTGTGGTATTTTCCAAAGACACAAGAGATTTTCCTAGCTTTCTGTAAAGTGAACGAGTCAGGACCATACACCACAAGACTCCCCACGGATACGGTTAGCTTTGATTACCAACTTGATACGTATTACCTAGGTGTTACTACTAATAGCGGAATAATTAATAGCACTAAGACATACAGGTAACGTAGGTCGAAGAAAATATATTCCTCTCTTATTATTGTACAAAATGGTACAATGATTATTGTTTAATGCCTTCTCTCACAATAACACTCTAGCTCTCTGATTCGCTCTCTTCTAAACAGATGTTGTTTCTGTTTCACTCAGATGTTGTCTTTGTTTCACTCTGGTGTCTACAACTAAGCTAGGCATCTCTAACTTGGAAACTACTCATTAACTAAGTTAGACAACTATTCCTTTTCAAGCTAGAAAACTATGTACTTAACTAACTTGGAGAAGGAATCACTAATTCCTAAAAGCTAAAGGATACACCTATATCAACTAGGATGTTAACCCCTGCTACTACTTTTACTGGAATTAACTACTACTACACTAAGTTATTGAAAATCTGCTACTATATTCTATTTACTAAAAAATCTCAAAATGATAGACTTTTCTCTTCTAAAAACATATTTAATTAGTATAGGGTTAGTTTGGTAAATTAAATCATGACACATGACATACAGAGAAAAGATTGTCCTTAATTGTTAAAAACTGTACTTGTTTGTTTAACAACAACACATGTGGATTTATTTGTGTTTCAAATTCTTTTGGAGGATGTATATGTGATTTGCTATTTTTTTAATACAAGTTTAGGCTGAAAAAAGTAGGGAGTTTCTAGTTTTTAAACTAGCTTCTTCTCCACTTCATATTTACTTCATTTTTGGTGTATAAAATTTTTGCTAGAGAATAATGCCTCTTTGATCTTCTTATTAGATGTAATTTTTCTGTCAATTGCCACCCATTTTGTTAAAGAATTAAGACATTCGTAAGTGTGATTTACAAATTTTTAACTTGAATGGTTCATGTTTAACAGATTTGGTTGATTTAATCTAGTTCGACATCTTAACTATCACCAATTTAGCTAAAAATATATATAAGTCATCTACTTATGTAATATTATAAACCTATAAATTAAACAGTTGAGATGTAAAATGTAATAAAAAAGTAGGTCTCTAAACCCATTAACTAGAAAGTCTTCAACTAGACCTCAAATTTTTTTTTTTGAGAGAAATGAATAATTCATTAATCAAGGGATAATCCTAATTACAAAACTTGCAAACGCAAGGCCGAGAAACTACAAATAACAAAGATCATGAGTCTCCAACTCGATCAAACTAGAAAGAGTGAAAGGAAACCGACAACTCACTATACTATGGACCAGAGATCCTACAATTAAAAGCATAAATGCAAAACTACCAATCAATCTACCACACCCACCACCTATGTTTGTTGGCAGTGTCGTCACCGTCGTCGTCAGCTATCGTGAAGTAGTGAGGAGTACTAAATCTGAGCAATGATACCCGAGTAACTACTGCCAATCAAATCTCAATACACAGATCATATGAAACTTCGCCCCATAGGAAGAGCTCCACCAAATTAACACCATACAAACCACAATCAAAAATCCAAGCAATGAAGTAGTTGTGGCTGACGAAAGAGGACCGAGAACAAGAACCATGAACCAAAACCAAAAAAATAGGGGGTGATGAACCCACGCGTGAACACCCATAATCTAATAGGTAAGTTCCAAAAAGCACTTTAAACGTGCACCACAAGTCATCCCGATCTGGACCAAGCCAGTAATATCCACAAAGGGAAAATGCACCACAAGGGTGATATATGGGTCCATAACCATGAAACCCGAAATAACATAAAGCTGAAATAAACTGTAAAAGTAAGATAGATACCTCATGTGAGCCTGTAACCCAATCTCAGGTCAAGACCCAAGCCCAGGCCCATGCCCAAAGGATATGAGGCCAAATCCAAGGTGGCTATATCCAGGCCCAACCGGCCCAAACAACTAAGGTACATTGCCCTCCCAGTCGTTGTCGACCTTTGCATCGACTCCGTAACGCCACCGCCGTACTTAGGCCTAGCAAATTGGCCCGCAGGCTGAAAACCCACCCAATAAAAACCCGCCCAAACCCGTCCGTTTTACAAAACGTGTTAAAAAAAACCCGCTCGTCAGAAACACTCCAATTAACGGGTCGTGCGGGCCGAGCCCGTTGGAGCCCGTCGGAACCCGTTAAGAAAAAAAAATTCATAAAAGAAAAAAACTAAAGGAAATTTGGTTCCTCCCCGAGTTCGAGCCGGTGTCGTCCTCCTTCCCGCTCGACTTCGGCCTCCGCCGCCTCGACCACGCCATCGGCAACGTCCCCGACCTCGCCGCCGCCGCCGTGGAGTACGTGAAAGGCTTCACCGGGTTCCACGAGTTCACGGAGTTCACAGTGGAGGACGTCGGGACTAGCGAGAGCGGCCGGGCTCAACTCCGTCGTCCTGGCCTCGAACGACGAGATGGTGCTGCTTTCGATGAACGAGCCGGTGTACGGGACCAAAAGAAAGAGCCAGATTCAGACGTACCTGGAGCACAACGAAGGCGCGGGAGTCCAGCACCTAGCTCTGGTCAACGAAGACATATTCCGAACACTTAAGGAGATGAGGCAGCGGAGCGGAATCGGAGGATTCGATTTCATGTCGTCACCGCCGCCAACGTATTACCGGAATTTGAAGAAGAGGGCCGGCGATGTGTTGAGTGATGAGCAGATCAAGGAGTGTGAGGAGAAAAAACTCTTCACAGGTTCAAGCAAGGGGTTTAGAAAAAAAAATTAAAAAAAAATTTGCAGGTTCCAACGGGTTCCATTGGAAACCCGTAAACCCATCGAGCTCGGCCCGATTTGACTCGTTAGCTAACGGGTTTTAACAGGTTTAACTCGTTAAGAACCCGGCCCGTGACCGCACGAACCCGGCTCGTTGCCAGGCCTAGCCGTACTGTCTCAAAGGTTGTTGGGAATAGTCTCCGAACGTGCCTACATTGCCCACCACTCACCCAGCAGCCAACAAGATCGGAGTTAGTATGTAGATTCGAAGTGAGATTAGGTGATGCACTTCTCACCCAAACAGCGAGCCAAACAATCGATCCACCGACGTCGGCCCAACCATCGAACTTCCACCGCCGACGCGCATCCACTGTGCCTGCTAGAGTCACTCCTCATCCTCCAAACAAACAGATCGGAGACCATATCTGGATCTACTACAAGATCTGGTGAACCACCTTCCTTCCACACTCACCGGCGAGCCACACCGTCAAACCACCGACGCCGGACCATCCACCAACAACTGTGAGGTGTCGCACCAATCCCGCAACACTCCTATCTCCGATTTGTCCGCCTTCTATGCCAAATCCAACGATGCAGCAACAACCACATGTTACAGAGGATGTACGCAAGAACTACTCCTCGATTCGAGCCTCCGAACCAAGAGTACATCCACAAAGCAATGATTAAATTCCCGTCCAACCGCGGCCAACGTACACCGGCGTGGCCAAAGGCCGACACCACCAACGCTGCGCAACCGGACGAGAAGGAGAGAGCACGAGAGAGAATTCTAGGTTACACGCGTGTAAGGATAGCGTGAACAAATTTACCACTAACTAGTCCTCAACTTAAAGCTTTTGTGTTAAATGATAAAATGGCATCAAATTCTGGTTTTTTTTTTAGGAGAAAAAGTCTGGTTTTAAGTAGAGGCTCTTGCAAAAAGAAGATTTGAGATCAGTTAATTCCTTGGTAGTCTAGTTGCTTTAGCACTTGTGTTCATTCCATTCCATGTTAGCTTCCAAAAAAGAATAGAAAAAAACACTTTCAGATCGATCAGGGCTGACATTTGAGTAGAACACCTATCATGTCAAGTATCGGTATCTTGAGCTAACAATTTCAAGTTTAATGAGGATCCCTTTACCAACACTGATTTTCATAGGAACATTCAGAGAGAAAATTAGGGCTGTCCTGGCTCATTGGGGAAAAAACAAAGGAAAAAGGTTGGAGAACGGCTTTAAATGTAACTTGTTATCCTAGTCTTTTGGAACCATGTACCACAAAAAACAAAAAAACAGATGACTATTCAGTTAATTAGAATTCTGGGAATCAGAAATAAAAACAGAAGAAAAAAAAAGGGAATGAAAAAACAACGGTACAACACCCTGCAGATATGCATGGCAATTTTATCTTCATGATCAGTAATCATCGCCTCTTGATATGACCTCTTTACAGGATGGCCGAAGTAAAATTGTATGTTCAAACTGAGATACATAGCTTCCCTTAACATCACAGAGAGGAGGATAGGGCTGCCAGAAGAAAACAAACCATCACATCAATTTCAGCTGAGCAAAACGGGAAGATTAACAGAAGCTATGTTGTATTATAAAAAGTTAAGATGATCCCTCAAAGCATCCCTTAACCGGAAAAACAATACACATATTTTGTAGTCAGCAACATTTATCAACTAAGAAATTGTCAAGCTGGTCAGACAATTTTACAATACTAGGCAAATATGAAATCCCACCAACAGGGAGAGTCCCTAGGTACACCAGTGTATATTTGAAAAATAGATTTTTACCAAAGATATTTCAATTTGATCAGGCAAAATTTTATGTATCTAAGAGGCCTGTCGTACAACCCATATTAAAGCAGACTTTCACAAAAGAGCATCTATGTCTATGAAGTTCCTATTGCTTATCACTAATAGTCAGATCCTAAGCATTAAATAACATGCTATGGCAGTTAAATAACATGCATTGGCATAATTAATGATATGACGATGTTATTTTATGGGCACTGACATCAGCAGTTAATGTATAGATATTTGGATAAATGCTCATGAATGAAATATACCTGCACAATGCCAGCATCACATAAATTCTTAAGCGCCATAAGATACTTCGTCTCCCCCAGGCGGTCTAAATATCGCCTGCAGAAGGCCAATGTGGAGAAGTTCTTGTTAATTGTTGCTAGCAGTAGCTTTGCCCTAGGCAGCCTCAGTGGGATGTGACCCGCATCAAAATTTTTCATGTAATGGCTGCACTCTAGATCTTCTCTGACATATCCTTTCCCTAAATACAAGTTATATAAAAAGGGACAGTTAGCACTTAGCACAGCAAGCCACATGTCAACTAGTGTGCCATCTTTCACACCAGAAATCAAAGTCCTACCAATTATAAAAACTTGGTTTTACCAGTTGATGCGAAAGTTTCGATTGCAAAAAATTCACCCTCTTCCATTTTTGTCTGCTCCCCACCTTTTACAATGGGAACTGATTTTCCAGCATGGATTTGGTAAGGTCCAATGCTATGTCCATTCAAGTTCCGGATACTTTTAACTGCCATAAGTATCCATAATTAATGATATGACAAGAGAAGATATAAAAAGCTCTATTTATTAAAGAAAATAAGTATGCTGGAAGTAAAAATACAATACATCATACCATTAACACTGACAATTGACAAAGGTAACCATCTCTCACATGAGTCAAATCAAAAGGAAAATTACCTTGAAACACCTTCCCATTGATTTCAACCTCATATGATTCCATGACTTCTTGAATTGCAGCACCAACATCACAAAGACGCACATCAATTCCAGACTCCTAAAAAAATAAGACCGAGAATAACTATGTAAGAAGCTGTTTGATTGAAGCACTAAAGTCCAGTACTGGTAAAAATACCATGCTGTAATCCAGCGATGATGATCAATCAAGATAGTAATAATTAGAGACCAGAATACAATTTACAACCCTGAGGTTTACATAGTTTTCCAAGGTCATACCTGTGAGGAGCCTGAAGTAGGAGTTCTAGATACCAACAGCTAAGTAAGAAACCAATGCGAGAAAAAGAAGAAAAAAAGAAGAAAATAAAAGAACCTTTGTAGTATTCATGAACATAAGAGATGTAACTTGGATGATATCCCACATATGCATACAACAGATTCATTTCCAATACAGCTCTTTGGTTTTTCTTTTTCCTTTTTTTTCTTTTTGCAGAGACCACGCCTCAGTCCCTTCTATGGTCTGCCTAACTCCTGTTGCTCAATATTTGACAAAGTCAAGACCAAAATATTCGTTATTTCTTGATACCTGACCGTCAGTTTAGTCAAACAACAAGTGATGCTCCAGCACTAGCGGCACCCGTGATCTCTTGTCTCTTGGAGAGTATATTGGGATTTCACTGCTTTTTTCTTTTGTTGCTACCTTCTATATTTGTGTATTGTATTTACTATTTATTCACTGTCTTCTAGATGGTCTTGGGTGCAAAAGGCTGCCAAAAAATCTAAAAGCATGCCCGCAGTCCTGTCAACCCTCCCACCCTATCTGCCCTGCCTACTCTCTATAATACTACAAGTGTTAGGAATGCTTCTTCCTTTTAGTTATTTTCCTCGTTTTGTTCTCTGATAGGAACCACGTTACTGTGGAAGAAAAAGAGATACAGGAGCTGTGGATAAGAAGTTGACAGCACCAAAGAACAGGGCAAAAAAAAATCATCAAAACAAACATGAGCAAGAAAACATCAGTAACACATTAGCCTAGGAGACACAAAGCCTGAAAACTAAGTTTCAGCATCCTTTAAGTTCTCAACAATAGAAGACAGGGTGTAGTTATTAATTCATTAAAAATAGACGCCCATAAGGATGATAAGAACCTATGTCTCTGAAAGCTCATCACTCCCTCACCACCTTTCTAGTCTTCCCTTCGGTTTTCCATAGACTTGAATAACACAATATTGAATACTTGGGCTCGTTAACAGTGTAAAAAGAAGGGGAAAAAATGACTTGATTGCACATATGTTTCAACAAAGTTAGTATATATGATGTAATCTTGAAAAATGAGTATAATAGACTTATGTGAGATGGATATCTATCATTCTTGAATTTTGATAACTTAGAGTCATTTTCTACTTACTCATCATATTATCCACTCAAACATCTGTCCTTATACTCACAACAACAAACAAACACTTTACAAGCAATAATTTTCATGCACTTCAGCCAAAGAGTTATACAGATTTCGATGGACTTGCAGAAATTGGACTGTAAGTACCTTGATACCAGTATTTGTTGCTTCACGTGAGGCTTCAAGTAGTGGATTAAACATAGGATTGAATGCTACTGTAAAGGCACAGTCAACTATATGACCTGTAAAGTCAACAACAACTCAGATGATTCCTTGCCCTTCAAAGTATATGATAGTTCACACCAAGAGGTAACTTCTGAAGAGACATCGAAATACAGTCAAGCAGTTCAAATTGAATTACCATCAACATGAGTTCCAAAATCTAGCTTCATCACATCATCATACTGAAGCACTGTTTTGTCCCCTGTATTTGGGGTCCAATGAGCAGCAACCCTGATAATACGGATCAATGAATATAAACACAACAATATGAAGAACGATAGATGAAATAAAATTCATGGCTGACATATTAAAAAAGATTACCAATTCAAAGAGCATCCTGTGGGGAATGCAATGCCTGCTTCCAGACCATTCTCGGATATTAATCTACGGACTGTGTTCTCCAAAGTCTCACACAAATCAGTCATCAACATTCCAGGCTTTAAGATCGATCTAATGTATTTCCGTACCTATTTTAAGTGTTATCAAAGATAACAGTAAGTTTCCTCTCCGCAAGATATAATGAAAAATGCATTATATTGACATAATGAAATTGCACCTGGCGATGAACTTCTGCAGCTCGACGAACTGAATTATATAATGGTTTTTCAAGGCGCTCCAACTCCCTCTTCTCTTCAGAGGTAGTCCTCCACAAGTTGCTGAAAAACAATGCAAATTTTAAATAAAAAAAAAAACAATGAAACAAAATTAGGATGCTTTCAATTTATAGGATAATATGTCCAACAAAGAGAATATTCCATTAGTGATTTGAAATATGTAAGCTTGCAAGAAAATAGCATATACTCACTCGTCTCTGTATTGTTGAATTTCACCCTCAGGATACTCCCCATGAGGGAATAGATCAATAAGTGGAATGGATGGTGGATCAGTTTGCCTACTTTTTGATTGTGGATTAGTCAACCCACTTGTAGATTGTGGATCAGTTTTCCCACTTGTAGTCTGTGGGTCAGTTAGCTCTGTCTGTGCTTTCTTTTTCCTACACATAAGAAAAGATATTATAAGCTTTCTAGTAAAATAGTTCCGGAAAAACCTTATTAAAACCAGAAATGTTCCTTACTTGCTCTTATTTTTCTTCTTCTTTTTCTTTGAAACATCTGCACGATGCAAATATTAGGAACACATCAACAAATTGGAGTATACAACGCTATAGCTGTCCAGCAAAAGTAAAACTCCACTTACTATTAAAGTAAATTCACAATACTAAGAACTTCCAAAGGTATAGATACTTTTTAATGGAACTCTTAACCCTGGAGAGGATTTACCCACTTGCTACCCTAGGGATTCTTAGGGACAAAACCAGTGACTGGGTGGATGGTGTGATCAGTTATGTAACCTTATAAATAAAAATACATGACAGTGGAATTCAAATGGTTTTCCTGTTTTTGCATCCAAATTCCCAAAATAAAAGGTCAGTCACAACTGGTTGGGAAAATAATTGGACAAGTGTATGAACAGTCAAGACTTAGACAAAACTTAAGGGACCTAAATACAACCCTTACATGGATTACATAAATACAGTCCAAGATTTTGATAAACGTTTATTTTCTCTTCTAATGGCCGGGAAAATTATATGGTGGAACACCTAACTCCAGATGAAGAATAAAGGTGGTTACATGCACTGTTATGGCACAAATTCCGCAAACAAGGAGGAAATATATAGATTCCTTGTTCTACATACTTCATGTGGCCTTCACTACTTTGGATAATAAGCCAAATCGGACGTATAGCAAACTGACAGCTGATTAGGATGTACTAAATTACTTGATTATCAACCCAATCTGAGAAGGTGCTATCTGAGGCAGGCCTCTCCAGTTTTGAATCTTAACATCCTAGCATATTCTAGTATCATTTGGTCCATCCTTTAAGTTCTATGATTGCACAAAGTTCCATCCGCCCTCTCCTAAGTGATACATCAATATAAGTCACGGAGAAATAACAGTGGCATGACCGTGGCATTGAATACAAACATATTACCTTTGTCTTCATCCTCATCTTTCTCAACGGTTGGAGATTGTTCAGTGGCTTCTCCACAACCATTCGAAGATTCTACGATCCCATTCTCCTCGCAAGGAATATTCTCATCCAAGTCCTCCCCTGCCATACCTAATTAAATGGAAAATCCTCTCAAGTTTAAATTTGAACAAAACAAAAGGACACCGCTTAAAGCCCGGCTGGGCCAGCTCTCATCTATCAGTCCATGAGAAAATGCAACATTATAAAATAACGAAAAGAAAAAAAACAGAAATTAGCAAAACAGAACATTTCGAACCCAAAATAGACAAAGTAGCATCAACCGACTTGTGGTTGGTAGGCAAAATCCGCTACCAATAACAGCCGCGGTACCGGTTGGTAGTGATTTTCAGATTTTCTACACTACTGCTCTCTCCAATTACGAATGCTCAAATGCTACTCTAAAGCCCCCAATTGCCAACTTGAACTACAAAACCTTCACATGGATCATTGAATCCATCTAAAATTGAATATGCCAGCATAGATGAACCAACTTTAATCCTATTCACCATTATTGTAAAGTTTATGCATACAGAATTCGTTTTCAAACCTCTGAAGCACAGAAAACCCAGTACAAAAACATGAATGAAATCAAAAAAGTTTGAAACTTTAGAAACCCCAACAAAACTATTCCAAGTCCCAACTCAGATATTCACAAATGGGCTGTAACATTACCTACTCTTAAACAAGCACAGGCATACGTAGGAGACGACGTCGACGAGCTTGGTGTTGAGGTTGACGAAGTCGGCCTATAGCCGCGGATGATGAGGTCGATGAGGTCGTGGTTGCGGGAGGCGAGGTAGGACTCGAGCTCGGATCGGAGGAAGTCGAAGTCCGGCGAGAGAAAGAGCGCGGGGTTGAACCAGAGGGGTCGGAGAAGAAGTCGACAGGTTTGAGGTGGGAGGCTGAGAGAGATTTGAGTGATCGAGTCTGTGTTTTAGACTTTGACTAGGGTTTTCTAATACAATGAACGGTTCAGATTAGCTCAAACAATAATTATTTAAATAAATACAAAATATTATTAAATATATTGGTACGGTATACCATGTCAATACCGTACTAATTGCAATTGGTACGGTTGTACCATTTTAAACTTTCGGTACCAACTTGGTTTGGTTCGGTTGGTTGGTTTGGTTTAGACTTAAATGTCGGCCCTACAAAATAACATCATAAAGTTCATAACTGAGCACAGCTAAATGACAATAGCTAATATAAGAAAATACAGCACATTTGGTATAAGAGATTGTCTAACCCAGGCTTAATTTCTAATGGAGTCCAACACTACTCAAGTCAGGCTTATTCTACAATAAGTCTAACCCATGTTTGGTGGCAGTATGACTGAAAATAACACCACCTGCAAACAACTTCAAAAGCAATAAACAATTGAACACAAACCCATAAGCAATGAACGACTTCAGCCAATGGGTTGGCAATGAACACAGTCTCCATAAGCAATGAACAATTGAACACAAAACCCATCTTTCATAAATAGATCAAACTTCAACAAATTAAAGGCTTCAAATATTTCTTTTTTCATTCTTCAGCATTAGAAGTTACATTTACAACAGAAAAGTGAAATACTCTTACTTTAGAATCAAACTACTGCAAAGGCACCGATTACATCAATTATGCAGCTTTTGTCCTCCCATCAAACCTAACTTCCAAAGAGATCGAACCAAATTAAAAAGAAGCACAAATTCCTCCAAAAGCAAGCAAGAGAAGACGACCAGATCGTGGATCTTGCCGGCGAGCAACACGTCGTCCGAGTACTCTTGATCGACTTAGGCTGACACAAGGGCTTCCCCATCTAGAGAAGCTGGGCTTTGTTCATCTCAGTACAAAAAATTTGTCCTCTTTGATGACGATGACAAGAATTTGAAGAGATAAGACACATAAGAATCAGAAACCCTTATATATAGAGTGGGTAATCGATGAAGATCCAGACAAAAAGCAATTGGAGGTGAGAGGGGAGGCAAGGCTGAAGCAAAGAATTCAGTTTTAGGAGAAAAAAAAAATTAGGTGTGTATTGGATGATAGATGGTCCCCTGATTTTTGATGGGTTTGTGGTAGAAGGTTTGAAGGTGGGCCCGGGGACTGTAACTTCATTTAAAATAGTCATTCTCTCTCCCAAACATGGGACAAGTCTTATTTCTTTATGTAAGTAGTCTAGTCCCCACTAATCCTGTGAAACAAACGTGTTCTAAGTAATAAAATGAAATGGCAAGTCAATGACAGACCAAAAGATTTATAGTTAGTCATCATTAGATTTAAATCTAATGGTAGAAAGAATTATTTTTAAGTAGAGCTGTTTTGTTTTCAACCATTGGATATAAATCTAATGGTGACTGACCATGAATCTCTTGGTCAGTCATTGAACATGTGAACACTACTTATCCAAATATAAATATTCATCTTAGAAAATTTCTAGAAAGAAAGGCTCTTCCTTCTCTCTAAAAATTTTCTCCATCACAACCAATATTTTGAGAGTCATCCGAAGCCAACCCCTTCCACCACCACCACCATCATCTTCATCCCATCCACTCACTCCATCTCCTTCGTCCCTTGCACATAGCCTCCCTTTTGTAGACCCACTTTCTCTTTCCTCTCTCTTCTTCAACTACATCACCCCTCTACCACTTCTAGCTCTTCACAATCAATGCTGCTCTCATCAGTCCTTCACCGTTGAGAGTACATCTCACTCTTACCACCTTCAATACTGTCACATCCCGGTTCTTAAATAATTTTGTGGTTACTTACTTTTGCGATAATTTGATCTTTTACCATTTTAAGTAACCGTTTACTATTTAGGGACCCTAGAGTTGACTTTTCATAAGAAAAATATTTTGGAAAAATTTCTTAAAGGGAGTCGTAGAAGACATTAATACGAATCTATAAATATGCTATACGTTTTAATCGGAGTTCGTATGTAAAAGTTATGGTGTAAAATCTAAAGTTACTATTTCAGTCGGGAGTATAAAAAGGGAAACTTACCAAAAGGGGTAAGGTAGAAATCAGAAATGTAATACCCTAGATTTTCATATCAATTTTCCTCGTATTATTTCCGGAATTAATGAAGGAATATTTATGGAAATTCTTATTTGGTTGTGCGAAGTTGAAATTTGGGAGTATTTTTTTTAGGTGCTTTGTCTTTTAAGAGATCAAAAAGTTGACTTTATTTTCCGTAAGTTATTTTCGAAAACTTCCTTCATAAAAGTTGTAGAGTTTGTCGATACGAGTTCATAGACACACGGCAGGTGTAAATCAGATGTCATATGAGAAAGTTATGGTTATAGGAAGTTAGTTTTCGGTTTTAGAAAGAGTATAAGTAGAAAAATTTGTGGGAGTTATTTTTTGGAAACCCTAAAGTCAGCTCTCTCTCTCTTCTCTCTTCTCTCTCTTCCTCTCCCGAGCTCACCTCATGCAGCTAACTTTCGTCGGAGCTAGGTCCGCTGTCCGGCCACCATTTGGACCGCCACCGGTCCCATTCGACTCCCACAGGTGTCCTCTTCAAGGCTGGGCAGCTGCTACTCGACGTAGCGCTCCGGAATCGGAGCCCCTTGCCGGAAAAGGGAGCTGCTGCATCGCCGATCGGAACTGTCGTATATGGCGACGACGGGGGGCAACCATAGGTGAGTTTTGGTCCTCTCCTCCTCTTGGTTGTGGCTAGGCATAGTTTGAAGCAAGTTTTTGAGTTGTTGTGCCTGGATTTGCAGATTTAAGGTTAATCTCCATGATGGAGTTTCGAGGCACTGTTCGGCCGTTTCTGGTCAAAATAGGTTGAAACCTCAAGTATTAAAGTTGCTCTCCATGCTTCAATCTACAAGTTTCATGTTGAGAGTTTCCCCAAATTTTGAAGTTGGGGGTGACGCGTGGGGCTCACTCGCCGCCGCCTGTAGCGGAGCTTCCAGGCAGTGTGGGGGATTTGGTTGCCGTGTTAGCTAGTCCTTGTTAGTTACTAGTGTGTTGTTGTGTGTGAAGGCTAAGTGGTGTTTTGGTTTTGGTATCTTAGGTGCTATGTTGTTCTTGGTGTTTATTAGGTCATAAACTTTGAAAGTTTAATCTTGGAGGTAGTATGATTTGTTAGTTGAGTGTCCAATGACCTTGGGAGGTCTCGGAGGAATGATTGTACTTCTTTGGGCAACCTTTAGGTTAAGGGTACCTTGATCCTTGTTGAGAAATTACTAAAGTTTTAATTGTGTAATTTTAGGTGATTTGTGAGGTTGTAGTTTAGTTTGGCTCTTGTGTTTTGCGGAAACGCAGCAGGATATTGAAGTGAGTAAATCTCACCAAGGTTCACTTTTGAATCAAATTTTATTATGGTCATTTGATGTTGATGTTGAATTTAATAATATGCTATTATTTGTTTTTAAAATATATGAGCTTAATCATCAACGATTCATAGGTAAGATAAAACAAGTTTTCCTTATATGTTTATTTTTGAGGTTCATGTGATCATAATTTTATTGATTATTGATAGATTATTCTTGTGGAATATCTATATTTATTCATATAAATATATATATGTGGAAAGATATAATTTATGATGTGATCTTGTGTTGTTGATGATGGTGTTGTGATATTGTGAGTGTTGGATAAATAGCCAAACCGGGTTTCAAGCCTTTAATCGGGTGATTGGTTACGGTTATGATGATATTTTTATTTTGTGATTTGTTATTGGACAATTAAACTGGGTTCCAAGCCTTTGGCCGGGTGATTGGTTACGGTTAGGAATAGAGCTATAGTCCGTCTGTCGGTGTAGGTCATGGGAGATATCTTATGGTATCTGGGACCCATGGGTACACAAATTGTTGTTGTAGGTCATGAGAGGTATTTATTAATATATGGGACTCATGAGTACATGTTATTTGTAAAAATGTTGGAATTGTGGATTTAATTATAGATCTAAATTTTGCTCTTGGGATATATTTGGATGTTTAAAAGTGTTGTGTTATTTTTGAGAGATTACTCATACGGGCTTTTTAGCTTACCTGGTTTGTTGTTTACAACCCGGTTCACCAATTCTTGGTGTAGGGGTTAGACCTGCAGGTGAGGATCAGCAGGGTTGAAGCGGAGGCTTAGTGGTAGGGTTTTTATTGGGTTTTGATGTTCACTGTATATTTTTATATTTGGGGTAGACAGTATTAAACTCATGTGAGTGTTTTTATTTTCTTGATTTTCAAGTTTATGTAAATAAAGAAATGTAATATTTAACTCAGTGTTGAATTGTGTGACATTTACATTTTCGCATTGAGTTTTAGTTTTCCTTGAAGTTTGTTTGAAACAGGTTTTGAGATTATAATATTTTAGGTTATATCATGCCAAATTTTTTAAAAATTATCCTTCGAAAAATTTTCAAAAAAATTAAGGGTGTGACAAGAAAGTTACACTCCCTCTCTCTCTCTCCTCTCCCCCGCAACTCTCTCCTCTGACAGACATCTCGCCACCGTCCGCTGTCGTCCGGCCGAGTCGAGCGGCAAACTTGGTATCAAATTGAAGCTGGGATCTTCCTCTTCAAGTCTAGGTAGGTGGCTAGTCGTAATGTGCCGCCTTGAAGGAGAAATCACTCCGGAAAGGCGTGCCTTCACCGCCGAGTTCTTCTCGCCGGAACTCCCTTCTCCAGCCATCATAGTTGAAGCTTCTTGTCTTGTTTGGAAGCTCTCATCTTGTACAACAAAACCTCAAAAGGTTTCAACCTAATTCGATCTAGGTAAGGAGAATCGTTGATTTGAAATTTTAGGGTTCTTGAAATGGGGTTTTTATGTTTTGGTTCGATTTGCCTATTTAGACAAAATGGAGACCGTATCCAACCACTGTGAACCTTCTACCTTCGACACTTGTAGGCGAGCCACACCGTTGAACCACTGACGCTGGACCATCCACCAACAACTGTGAGGTGTCGCACCAATCCCGCAACACTCCCATCTTTGATTTGTCCGTCTTCCGTGCTAAATCCATCAATGCAGCAACAACCACATGTTAGAGAGAAAAACTACTCCTCGATTCGAGCCTTTGAACGAAAGAGTACATCCACAAAGCCTGTATACAGCCTTTACATCGACAGTCAGCCTCTTAAGTTACTCAGGTACCATTTTTCCTGTACATCCACAAAGCCTCTGACCGCGGCCATCGTACACCGGCGTGGCCAGAGGCTGACACCAACTGAAAGTATAGAATGGAACAGAATATGGAAGGATTGAATATGTAGATTCAATCCTTTATCAAATTAAAAGCAACAGACACAAGAACACAAGATTTTGTTAACAACAATGTAAACCTCCCACGAGGAAACGTCACTACGAGACTTTTAAAGTAGTCTATACTAAATCAAATCCATTATAGAGTAAGAATGATTACAGACCTATCAAATAGGATATTCAACACAATCACATTCACTAGTATACAAACTAACTTGATACAAACTGATAACCTTATTCTAACTCTCCATGAATCTGAGTTGCACACAAGAAGGATCTGAACACGCCTTCAATGCTTTCCAAGCCACTGATCTTGATCACTATAAGAATGACAGATGCAATGATACAAGCATATAATTTGACAAGAGTTTTCACATAAACAATGCAGACTATGCAACATATACTTTATTCTTTTGACGCACATAAACTCTGTAGTTTGGAAAAGTATTTCCATGTTTATATATAGAGTGATACAACTCCCACATAATCGATCACCATTGATCACTGATTAGGATAAACATGGAAACCAATTTTGAAACCATAATCAGATATATTTTCCATAACAGAAAGATATGATAAGAGTAAAACTTTTCCAAAACAAAGTAAGTGAAAGAATATAATCATATTAGAACTTCTTTCCTTACGCATTATCATATTAGAATATAGAGAGAATAATTTCCTTATTAAAATACTAATCAAATTAGATTTAATAAGGAAATTCAATCAGATATTTAAGCACATAAAATCTAATCAAATTAGGTTTCCTTTCTTTTCTCATGCAGCAATAAAACACGAAATACACTCCTTAAAATGAATGAATATCACCTGCAATGAAACTTGTTCAAATTAGAATTAAGAAAGGAAATATATCATATTTGGTGAGAGATTACTTTTGTATAGGAATGACAATCATGAATATTATGCCTACACCAACGCCGCAACGTAGCTGGACAAGAGGGAGAGAGCACCATAGAGAATTCTAAGTTACACGTGTGTGGCGTGTTCTAGAAAAAAGAGAGCGTAAAAAAATGTACCGCTAACTAGTCCTTAACTTAAGAGTCCTTATTAAAATGACTCTTTTTTATTAAATGATGAAATGGTGTATACATGGTATCAAATTCTGGTTTTTTTTTTAGTGAAAAATTCTGGTTTTAGGTAAGAGGCTCTTGCAAAACGAAGATTTGAGATCAGTTAATTCCTTGTTAGTCTAGTTGCTTTAGCACTTGTATTCATTCCGTTCCATGTTAGCTTCCAAAAAACAATAGAAAAAAACACTTTCAGATCGATCAGGGCTGACATTTGAGTAGAACCACCTACCTTGTCAAGAGTCCGTATTTAATCTTGAGCTAACAATTTCAAGTTTAATGAGGATCCCCTTACCAACACTGATTTTCATAGGAACATTCGGAGAGAAAATTAGAGCTGTCCTGGCTCATTGGGGAAAAAACAAGGAAAAAGGTTGGAGAACGGCTTTAAATGTAACTTGTTAGTCTTTTGGAACCATGTACCACAAAAAACATAAAAACAGATGACTGTTCAGTTAATTAAAATTCTGGGTAAGGGTGGGCATAAAATCTCGTAATCCCGAACCTGTTCCGATCCCGTCCCAAAATTTGTCGGGATGGGACGGGATTTAAATATCAAAACATTAGACCCGTCCTGTCCCATCCTTATACAACGGGACGGGACGGATAATTCAAGTCCCGTTTAGACCCGTCCTATCCCAACTATTTTAATAATTAATTTTTTGTTGATTAATATGTGATTTGAAGATTTCATTTAAGTGTTTTAATCTTAGCTCTTTGTTTTTTAAGTTAATAGATTGTCTCCAATTCAATAACATTGATGTTTAATACTTTAATTTGTTGATTGTTGTAGACTCTCTTCTTGCACTGCACGGTAGTAGTGATGATATGTTTAGAAAAAATAAGCAGTATAAACTCTCTTATTATACCGTGTTGTACTTGTAAATATGTTACAAGTACTTGTTAATAGTTAATAGAATAAAGAACACTATAAAACTATGAAACTCTTTCTTTTACTTATAAATTTATTTTCAACTTCTTTTATCCGGGATTGGGCCCGTCCCAACCGGGATAGGACCCGGGTGGGATAAAATCTAAAAAATGCAAAACCCGTCCCGTCCCGTCCCGTCCCGTCCCGATTTCAATATCCGGGACGGGCCGTGAGATTTGCTCTATCCCGTCTCATCCCGTCCCAAGCCCACCCCTAAATTTCTGGGAATCAGAAATAAAAACAGAAGGAAAGAAGGAAAAAAAAAAAAGGAATGAAAAAACACAGTACAACGCCCTGCAGATATGCATGGCAATTTTTATCTTCATGATCAGTAATCATCGCCTCTTGATATGACCTCTTTACAGGTTGGCCGAAGTAAAATTGTATGTTCAAACTGAGATACATAGCTTCCCTTAACATCACAGAGAGGAGGACAGGGCTGCCAGAAGAAACAAACCATCACATTAATTTCAGTTGAGCAAAATGGGAAGATTAACAGAAGCTATGTTGTATTATATAAAGTTAAGATGATCCCTCAAGCATCCCTTAACGGGAAAAATAATGCACATATTTTGTAGTCAGCAACATTTATCAACTAAGAAATTGTCAAGCTGGTCAATTTTACAATACAAGGCAAATATGAAATCCCACCAACAGGGAGAGTCCCTAGGTACACAAGTGTATATTTGCAAAATAGATTTTTACCGAAGATATTTCAATTTGATCAGGCAAAATTTTATGTCTCTGAGAGGCCTGTTTTACAACCCACATTAAAGCAGACTTTCACAAAAGAGCATCCATGTCTATGAAGTTCCTATTGCTTATCACTAGTAGTCAGATCCTAACATGATTTGTTTGTTTCCATCAGTTCAGCATATGCTCTACCTACTTATCAGTTGTCATGCAATGCAAGCAATCCCTAATACATGGTTTCCCGTACAAAGAAATTCACATTAGTACCATAAAGCTGAAAGCAATGTCCACCTTTTATTTATGATTAGTAGTCACAGATCCTTGTGTGTTAACAGGAAAAACGGTTCCTGAGTGCAAACTATTTGAGTTCACATCTCAGACACACACTTAGACTGCACCTCCTAGATTCTATATTTCTCATGTGACATTATAGCTCACAGCTAACTTATATAATTTTCATGTAAACCATTTTCCATAAGACTTGAGCATGTTAAAGCATCAACAAAAAGGCATGCAAATCATGGACATAAAACAACTTCTTCACTTGTGACAGTTACAGATTGTGTGTCATGAACTGGAAAATTTGTGGTACTTTATAAGACTGAATTCTTGTGGATGATTGTTGCATAATAACAAAAGTTAAACTAAATGCAAGATTCACAATGCTAAATAAGTAATCCGAGATGAAACAATGTTATTTTATGGGTACTGACATCGGCAGTTAATGTATAGATATTTGGATAAATGCTCATGAATGAAATGTACCTGCACAATGCCAGCATCACATAAATTCTTAAGCGCCATAAGATACTTTGTCTCCCCCAGGCGGTCTAAATATCGCCTGCAGAAGGCCAATGTGGAGAAGTTCTTGTTAATTGTTGCTAGCAGTTGCTTTGCCCTAGGCAGCCTCAGTGGGATGTGACCCGCATCAAAATTTTTCATGTAATGGCTGCACTCTAGATCTTCTCTGACATATCCTTTCCCTAAATACAAGTTATATAAAAAGGGACAGTTAGAACTTAGGACAGAAAGCCACATGTGAACTAGTGTGCCATCTTTCACACCAGAAATCAAAGTCCTACCAATTATAAAAACTTGGTTATACCAGTTGATGCGAAAGTTTCGATTGCAAAAAATTCACCCTCTTCCATTTTTGTCTGCTCCCCTCCTTTTACAATGGGAACTGATTTTCCAGCATGGATTTGGTAAGGTCCAATGCTATGTCCATTCAAGTTCCGGATACTTTTAACTGCCATAAGTATCCATAATTAATGATATGACAAGAGAAGATATAAAAAGCTCTATAATCTCTATTTTTTAAAGAAAATAAGTATGCTGGAAGTAAAAATACAATACATCATACCATTAACACTGACAATTGACAAAGGTAACCATCTCTCACATGAGTCACATCAAAAGGAAAATTACCTTGAAACACCTTCCCATTGATTTCAACCTCATATGATTCCATGACTTCTTGAATTGCAGCACCAACATCACAAAGACGCACATCAATTCCAGACTCCTAAAAAAATAAGACCGGGAATAACTACGTAAGAAGCTGTTTGATTGAAGCACTAAAGTCCAGCACTGGTAAAAAATTCCATGCTGTAATTCAGCGATGATGATCAATCACAAGATAGTAATAATTAGAGACCAGAATACAATTTACAACCCTGAGGTTTACATAGTTTTCCAAGGTCATACCTGTGAGGAGCCTGAAGTAGGAGTTCTAGATACCAACAGCTAAGTAAGAAACCAAGGCCAGAAAATGAAGAAAAAAAGAAGAAAATAAAAGAACCTTTGTAGTATTCATGAACATAAGAGATGTAACTTGGATGATATCCCACATATGCATACAACAGATTCATTTCCAATACAGCTCTTTGGTTTTTCTTTTTCCTTTTTTTCTTTTTGCAGAGACCAGGCCTCAGTCCCTTCTGTGGTCTGCCTACTTTCTGTTGCTCAATATTTGGCGTCAAGACCAAAATATTCGTTGTTTCTTGATACCAGACCGTCAGTTTAGTCAAACAACAAGTGATGCTCCAGCACTAGCGGCACCTGCGATCTCTTGTCTCTTGGAGAGTATATTGGGATTTCACTGTTTTTTTCTTTTGTTGCTACCGTTTATATTTGTGTATTGTATTTACTATTTATCACTGTCTTCTAGAAGGTCTTGGGCGCAAAAGGCTGCCAAAAAATCTAAAAGCATGCCCACACTCCTGTCAACCCTCCCACCCTATCTGCCCTGCCTACTCTCTATTGTACTACAAGTGTTAGGAATGCTTCTTCCTTTTAGTTATTTTCCTCGTTTTGTTCTCTGAAAAGGAACCACGTTACGGCGGAAGAAAAAGAGATACAGGAGCTGTGGATAAGAAGTTGACAGCGCAAAAGAACAGGGCAAAAAAAATCATCAAAACAAACAGGAGAAAGAAAACATCAGTAACACACTAGCCTAGGAGACACAAAGCCTGAACACTAAGTTTCAGCATCCTTTAAGTCCTCAACAATAGAAGACAGGGCGTAGTTATTAATTCATTAAAAATAGACGCCCATAAGGATGACAAGAACCTAAGTCTCTGAACGCTCATCACTCCCCCGCCACCTTTCTAGTCTTCCCTTCGGTTTACGATAGACTTGAATAACACAATACTGAATACTTGGGCTAGTTAACAGTGTAAAAAGAAGGGGAAAAAATGACTTGATTGCACATATGTTTCAACAAAGTTAGTATATATGATGTAATCTTGAAAAATGAGTATAATAGACTTATGTGAGATGGATATCTATCATTCTTGAATTTTGATAACTTGAGCCATTTTCTACTTACTCATCATATTATCCACTCAAACATCTATCCTTAGACTCATAACAACAAACAAACACTTTACAAGCAATAATTTTCATGCACTTCAACCAAAGAGTTATACAGATTTTGATGAACTTGCAGAAATTGGACTGTAAGTACCTTGATACCAGTATTTGTTGCTTCACGTGAGGCTTCAAGTAGTGGATTAAACATAGGATTGAATGCTACTGTAAAGGCACAGTCAACTATATGACCTGTAAAGTCAACAACTCAGATGATTCCTTGCCCTTCAAAGTATAAGATAGTTCACAACCAAGAGGTAACTTCTGAAGAGACATCGAAATACAGTCAAGCAGTTCAAATTGAATTACCATCAACATGAGTTCCAAAATCTAGCTTCATCACATCATCATACTGAAGCACCGTCTTGTCCCCTGTATTTGGGGTCCAATGAGCAGCAACCCTGATAATACGGATCAATGAATATAAACATAACAATATGAAGAACAATAGATGAAATAAAATTCATGGCTGACATATTAAAAAAGATTACCAATTCAAAGAGCATCCTGTGGGGAATGCAATGCCTGCTTCCAGACCATTCTCGGATATTAATCTACGGACTGTGTTCTCCAAAGTCTCACACAAATCAGTCATCAACATTCCAGGCTTTAAGATCGATCTAATGTATTTCCGTACCTATTTAAGTGTTATCAAAGCTAACAGTTAGTTTCCTCTCCAAGAGATTATAATGAAAAATGCATTGTATTGACATAATGAAATTGCACCTGGAGATGAACTTCAGCAGCTCGACGAACTGAATTATATAATGGTTTTTCAAGGCGCTCCAACTCCCTCTTCTCTTCAGAGGTAGTTCTCCACAAGTTGCTGAAAAACAATGCAAATTTTAAATATATAAAAAATAAAAAAATAAAAAAAACAATGAAACAAAAATGCAAGACTTTCCAGGATCGTGCAAACTAGAAAAGTTAGGATGCTTTCAATTTATAGGATGTCCAACAAAGAGAATATTCCATTAGTGATTTGAAATATGTAAGCTTGCAAGAAATTAGCATATACTCACTCGTCTCTGTATTGTTGAATTTCACCCTCAGGATACTCCCCATGAGGGAATAGATCAATAAGTGGAATGGATGGTGGATCAGTTTGCCTACTTTTCGATTGTGGATTAGTCAACCCACTTGTAGATTGTGGATCAGTTTTCCCACTTGTAGTCTGTGGGTCAGTTAGCTCTGTCTGTGCTTTCTTTTTCCTACACATAAGAAAAGATATTATAAGCTTTCTAGTAAAATAGCTCCGGAAAAACCTTATTAAAACCAGAAATGTTCCTTACTTGCTCTTATTTTTCTTCTTCTTTTTCTTTGAAACATCTGCACGATGCAAATATTAGGAACACATCAACAAATTGGAGTATACAACGCTATAGCTGTCCAGCAAAAGTAAAACTCCACTTACTATTAAAGTAAATTCACAATACTAAGAACTTCCAAAGGTATAGATACTTTTTAATGGAACTCTTAACCCTGGAGAGGATTTACCCACTTGCTACCCTAGGGATTCTTAGGGACAAAACCAGTGACTGGGTGGATGGTGTGATCAGTTATGTAACCTTATAAATAAAAATACATGACAGTGGAATTCAAATGGTTTTCCTGTTTTTGCATCCAAATTCCCAAAATAAAAGGTTAGTCACAACTGGTTGGGAAAATAATTGGACAAGTGTATGAACAGTCAAGACTTAGACAAAACTTAAGGGTAACTTAAATACAACCCTTACAATGGATTACATAAATACAGTCCAAGATTTTGATAAACATTATTTTCTCTTCTAATGGCCGGGAAAATTATATGGTGGAACACCTAACTCCAGATGAAGAATAAAGGTGGTTACATGCACTGTTATGGCACCAATTCCGCAAACAAGGAGGAAATATATAGATTCCCTGTTCTACATACTTCATGCGGCCTTCACTACTTTGGATAATAAGCCAAGTCGGACGTATAGCAAACTGACAGCTGATTAGGATGTACTAAAATTACTTGATTATCAAACCCAATCTGAGAAGGTGCTATCTGAGGCAGGCCTCTCCAGTTTTGAATCTTAACATCCTAGCATATTCTAGTATCATTTGGTCCATCCTTTAAGTTCTATGATTGCACAAAGTTCCATCCGCCCTCTCCTAAGTGATACATCAATATAAGTCACGGAGAAATAACAGTGGCATGGCCGTGGCATTGAATACAAAAATATTACCTTTGTCTTCATCCTCATCTTTCTCAACGGTTGGAGATTGTTCAGTGGCTTCTCCACAACCATTCGAAGATTCTACGATATCATTTTCCTCGCAAGGAATATTCTCATCCAAGTCCTCCCCTGCCATACCTAATTAAATGGAAAATCCTCTCAAGTTTAAATTTGAACAAAACAAAAGGACACCGCTTAAAGCCCGGCTGGGCCAGCTCTCATCTATCAGTCCATGAGAAAATGCAACATTATAAAATAACGAAAAGAAAAAAAAACAGAAATTAGCAAAACAGAACATTTCGAACCCAAAATAGACAAAGTAGCATCAACCGACTTGTGGTTGGTAGGCAAAATCCGCTACCAATAGCAGCCGCCGTACCGGTTGGTAATGATTTGCAGATTGTCTATACTACTGCTCTCTCCGATTACGAATGCTCAAATGCTACTCTAAAGCCCCCAATTGCCAACTTGAACTACAAAACCTTCACATGGATCATTGAATCCATCTAAAATTGAATATGCCAGCATAGATGAACCAACTTTAATCCTATTCACCATTATTGTAAAGTTTATGCATACAGAAATCGTTTTTAAACTTCTGAAGCACAGAAAACCCAGTACAAAAACATGAATGAAATCAAAAAAGTTTGAAACTTTAGACACCCCAACAAAACTATTACAAGTCCCAACTCAGATATTCATAAATGGGCTGTAACATTACCTAACCTTAAACAAGCACAGGCATACGTAGGAGACGACGTCGACGAGCTTGGTGTTGAGGTTGACGAAGTCGGCCTATAGCCGCGGATGATGAGGTCGATGAGGTCGTGGTTGCGGGAGGCGAGGTAGGACTCGAGCTCGGATCGGAGGGAGTCGAAGTCCGGTGAGAGAAAGAGCGCGGGGTTGAACCAGAGGGGTCGGAGAAGAAGTCGACAGGTTTGAGGTGGGAGGCTGAGAGAGATTTGAATGATCGAGTCTGTGTTTTAGACTTTGACTAGGCACAGCTAAATAACAATAGCTAATGCAAGACAATAACAACACATTTGGTACAAGTGATTTGTCCAACTTGGGCTTAATTTCTAACGGAGTCCAGCACTACTCAAGACAGGCATATTTTGCAATATGTCTAACCCATGTTTGGTGGCAGTATGACTTAAAATATCATCACCTGTGAAAAATACTTTAGAAACAATGAACAATTGAACACAAACCCAGAAGCAATGAACAACTTCAGCCAATGGGTTGGCAATGAAGAATGGGTTGGCAATGAAACATTGTCCCCATAAGCAATCAATATTAATTAATGCAATTTGTCTTATGGAATTGCCATTTGGTTAAATTTTTATAAACCCTAAAATTACCCTTCTCTTAAATTAAACCCAGCGAATTAGATATACATAAAAATAAGGGTAAAACAATAAGAAATCAAATGAGAAATAAATAAATTTTTTTATTAATAGCTAAAATTGAGAGTTTTGCGACATTAAGGACTAGAGCAGTTCATTTGTATAACAATTTCAAAATTCAAAACAAATCAGTTGTTCAGTTTAAGAACACTACCCTTTGTAACTAGACGTATACCTTCCTGGGAGAAAATCTACTGTCTTCAATTTGGTGTCTCCTTCCCTGTGACCCATTAATATAATGACACCTGTCATTTCTTTCCAACTCATCTAGCGGATATTTACCTCCGTTAAGTGTTAAACCAATAATTCTAGAATAAAAACTTAAAAATGATATTGAAAACCTAGGATGGCGACGTTCCGTCATTGTCGTTGTTCTTGCTGAAGCCGGATTCTCGAAGCAAAGGGCCAGAGTGGCTTTCCATCATTAGTTCTGTCACAAACCCCATCTTTCATAAATAAATCGAACTTCAACAATTTAAAGGCTTCAAATATTTCTTTTTTCATTCTTCAGCATTGGAAGTTACATTTACAACAGAAAAGTGAAATACTCTTACTTTAATATCAAACTACAGCAAAGGCATCGATTACATCAATTATGTAGCTTACCCTCCTCTCAGCAAACCTAACTTTCAAAGAGATCAAACCAATACACGTCGTCCGAGTACTCTCGATCAACATACGCTGACACAAGGGCTTCCCCTATCTGGAGAAGTTAGGCTTTGTTCATCTCAGTACAAAAAATTTCAAGAAATTCGTCCTCTCTGATGACGATGACAAGAATATGAAGAGAGAGGACACAAAAGAATCAGAAACCCTTATATAGAGAGTGGGTAATCGATGAAGATCCAGAAGAAAAGCAATTGGAGGTGAGAGGGGAGGCAAGGCTGAAGCAAAGAATTCAGTTTTAGAGAAAAAAAATTTGGCCGTGTTTTAGGTTGTAGATAGTCTCTTGATTTTTGATGGGTTTGTGGTAAAAGGTCTGAAGGTGGGCCCGATGACTATATCACTTCATTTTAAAAAGTTATTCTCTCTCCCAAACATGAGACAAGTCTTACTTCCTTATGTAAATAGTCCAGTCCCCACTAATCCCGTGAAACAAACGTGTTGTAAGTAGTAAAATGAAATGACAAACCAAAAATAAATGACACAATTAAATGACAGTAAGGAGATAAAGCAAGAAGCCAATCGAAGCCAGTAAACCCTTAGTAAGTCATCAAATTCAAATCATCAACCAAAATATAAAAAGGAAAATGTCTATTTAGTACTAATTTTAACCTCTAATCTTTTTCATGAGCCCATTCGAATGAAAGGAAACTTTTTGGTGCCTAAATGAACAAATTTTTATTAAAGTCTTAACAAACTATATTATCTTAAAACTAGTTTACCCTCACCTCTTAAATATGCATAGAGAGAGAAAGTGGAAGAGAGAAAAAAACTTTGTCGGAGCCTCACCGGGCTTTGGTCACCGGTTGTCGGAATTTCTTCGGTCACCAATAACTCGATTGTTGTCCCTCAATAGCTCACATTTTCTCTAGTCCGGGATTCCAGTCACCGGTAACTCAGTTACTGACCCCAATAACTCAGTTACCGACCTATAATAATTGAGTTACTCCGACGACACTGAGTTATTGACCCTCAGTAATTGAGTTACCAACCCTTAATTACTCAATTATCAACCCTTAATAACTGAGTTACTGGCCCAGTTAGGGCTGGGCACTTAGTACCGGAATCCCGATCCCGTACCGGTCCCGTCCTAAAAGTTAGCGGGACGGGACGGGATAGGTTTTGAAAATAGCAATCCCGTCCCGTCCCGTCCCGTCCCGTTTTAACATTACCATTACGGGACGGGACGGGACGGGACGGGACGGGACGGGACGAGACGGGACTATCTTGAAAAATCCCGTCCCGTCTCGTAATATTAGAATACTTGATTTTATTTATTTTATACTTGATTTTTTAGGTTGCATGGTGTTACAATGCACTCAACCACACTTAATTTGATCTAAAATAATACTTTTAATTTCATTCATGTTCTTTTTTTTTGCTTGTGTGATTTTGAATATTTTTAGTTGTTGTTTGAGGGTTAATTTTTAATATGGGATGTTTAGTATTTTTAAAGTGGGATGTAAT
>NW_004443446.1:425977-427682 GCF_000184155.1 Fragaria vesca subsp. vesca
GTCGAAAATTTCATACACTGATCAATTGTGGTGGAGCATTTGAATTCTTGGAGTTTCTCAACTAGTTTTTCCACCTGTGGTGGTGTTTGATATCAATTAATTTGTTCTTGAAAAAAAAATGAAAAAAAAAATTGTCGGGATCCCGATCCCGTCCCGGTCCCGATCGGGATCGGGACGTACGAGATAGATTTTTAAAAACGCATTCCCGTCCCGTCCTGTCCCGTCCAGTGCTCAGCCCTAGGCCCAGTAATCAACTTGTGTCTTGTAATCAGCTTCTTATTCTCTATCAAGTTCAGCCTACCGACACAACTATTCCAACACCACATAAACCAATCAACTCATTCACCATAGAAGGAAGACATATCATATATATGGTGATGCATGTATGTGTGAAAAAGTGTCAATTATTCAAGCTTATGATGATGATGATGGTTTCGAATAAAAAATAGAGAAGATATTAAAGTTAGTTGTTCAAACGAGGCTAGTTAGCCCCCAATTTCTACACACTTTCTAGTCCAAGCTCCTCTTGTATATTAAACAATGACAACACAATCTCAGGCAAGAAATTTACGTGCATCAATCCAATTTCGCCGAGCATTATACTGGAACAGTCGTTGGTTTACAATTAGGTTCGACGTTTGGTTTTCGCACATGTTTTTTTTAAATATAATTGAATTATAAATTAAAGATGAGATGAGTTAGAGTTAGAGTTATTGTAGGTTAAGAGTTCAACGATGTTAGCATGGGTTAGCAGGGGTTAGGTGATGTTCGCTCATCTTTAACATCTTTAAACGAAAAAATTACTTTTTAGTTTTGGCATTGTGGTTGAGATCCTAAACCGTCGATGTAATCCACAAAGTACATGTCTGATCCTTATAACAACTATTTAGGTTACTCTAGGCCTCGTTTGGTTCGCGGAATAGAAAGTGGTTCTTTCCTCTTTCCCATGGGAAGAGAAAGAGAACGAGAATGAAATTTTACAAGAACTTTCCATTCTGATGTTTGGTAACATCATGAAAGTTTATTGAAAAGTTGTTAAAGAGTTGAGATTTAATATAATAAAAAATTGTGTTGTGAGTAATAAATGTAAAGAAAAAAAGAAATCAAAGTGGTTCCTTAAGATTTTAGAAAGAACCCCTTTCCCCCATATTTTCTCATTAATCAAGAAAGTGTTTCATTTTCTTATACTTTCCCAAACACCGGAAAAAAATAACTTTCTTTTTCTGATGCTTACTTTTCATGAAAAAAACGAGACCTAGCTTTTACCCTTGTGTTTCTTTGTTAGTCATCTGGTAGATGAACAGATTCGACAGTTCACATTTTAGTGGATAGAGAATACCAGGCCTGCTCACCTGCGGACTACAAATAAAGGGACAAAAAGGGACGAACTTCCCATAGCCGTCAGATTTTAAATGAGTAGATCGAACGGAAGGAAAAGACAGACCTGTAAAACCCGAATCGTGTTAACCCAACACCCAATCTCATCTCTTTACTCTTGCAAATACGACTCCCAAGCACGCTTAATCCCTTAATCTTCCTTCTCTCTCTTCTCATAATAAATATCTCAGTTCACAATCCCTCTAAGCCTCCCCCATATCAGTATTGATTCATCCTCATCGTCATAAGGCCGTCGATCTATATCGTTGAAGGTATTTGTCTTAGACTTTACTCTCTCTCTCTCTCTCTCTCTCTCTCTTCCTTTCCC
>NW_004443446.1:428038-429393 GCF_000184155.1 Fragaria vesca subsp. vesca
CAAGCAAAAAATGGTGTATAAGTAATTTCGAGGAGACTCATACACATGAACTTACAACACCCAGAAGAATACATATGCTAACATCACACCGCAAGCTCACGAAGGCAAAGAAGTGTCTTATGGGAAAACTAAGTAATGTTAATGTCCGATCAAGTCAACAATTCAAAATAATGGAGACCATGGCAGGTGGTATACAAAATGTTGGATGTATGCCCAGAGATTTGAGAAACTTTGAAAGAGATTTGAGAGAAGAAGTGAGAGGACATGATGCAACTATGCTACTAGAGTACTTTGAATCAGAAAAGGAAAAGAAGCCATCTTTTTATTTTGAAGTCGACCGAGATGAAGAAAACAGAATGACTCGTTGCTTTTGGGCTGATCCTACCTCAAAAAAAGCATATTTTTTCTTCAACGATGTTGTTGTGTTTGATACCACCTATAACACAAACAAATATCGCATGATCTTTGCTCCAATCACAGGCGTCAATCATCATGGCCAGACAATTGTATTTGGTTGTGGACTTTTAAGTGATGAGAAGACTGAATCTTTTATTTGGTTATTGGAACAATGGCTGAAAGCTATGCCTAGTGGTCCACCGAAAGTTATAATCACTGATCAATATCAAGCAATTGCAAAAGCCATTGCTCAAGTTCTTCCACATACACTCCACCGTTTTTGTATTTGGCATATCATGTTTAAATTTCGAGACAAGCTCGGTCCTGTGATTGCTCAAGGTTATTATGGACTCTTCAAAAACAGTGTATATAATTCTAAGACTAAAGAAGAATTTGAAGCTAGTTGGAAGAATGCTGTGCAACAAAGCAAACAAGAAAATCATGTATGGTTGACCACAATGTATGAACTACGAAGTAGATGGATCCCTGCATTCTGCAATCACATCTTTCATGCAGGTACGCAAAGAAATTGTTATTCTTCAAATATTTATTATACTGAACGATTCTTTATTGAATTTTGTACCACATCTTTCATGCAGGTATGCAAAGTAGTCAAAGAGTTGAAAGTAACCATTCATTCTTCAAAACATTTGTTTCTCTGAACAATTCATTATTGGATTTTGCTACAAGGATTAAAAGGGGACTTGGACAACAAAGACATGAAGAACTTATTCGTGATCACATTGACAGTAATGAAATTCCAAAGACAAAGACGTATTATCCAATAGAAAAGCAGATGCGTGAGGTGTACACAAAGGAAATATTTTTGAGGTTCCAAGATCAGGTTGTCAAGAGTACAGCTTACTTGAAATGTGAAACTTTGAAGGAGGATGAACATGACTGTGTGTATACTGTTTTAAGGGCTGCAGATGATGAACAAAGCTGGAAAGTGCGACAAA
>NW_004443446.1:429762-431307 GCF_000184155.1 Fragaria vesca subsp. vesca
TTGCAATATGGTAATAACCTGTGATTATGAATCAATTTAGATTGTCTGTTATATATTTTAGTTTTTATGCACCAAAGTAAACTGCACAGGGATTCTTTAATTGAGAATTGAATTATTAGTCCCACATTTTTCATTTCAGAATAAGAGGCAAGCTCTGTACATTTTCATTCTGGTACTAATAACAATCTCCATAACTCAGGCTGAGACAATATGTAATTTCAAATTATCTAACAGGTACTTCCTACGTACACAAATTTCTCAAAAGTTACAGGTACATCCTACAGAATTTCAAGTAACCGGTTGAATGAGTATCACTTGGACTGACTGACATGAAAATTCCAGCCACGCTAAGCTATCCTTTCTGACTCCAATCAATCTTGTCTTCACTTGCAGCAGCTCTAGCTTGTTGGTGGTAATAAACTCAATGCAATTCTGTAACTAAATGAAGAGTTCCCTGCAAAACAGTATATCAAGATTCAAAAGGTATCTAAACAATCTTACATGGAACAACTATATGAGATACAAAATAAAGGGAAACTGTATAATAATGGAGAAAGATGGAGGAAGATGTATAATAATTTATGTAATGCACCGGTTGTAGGCTCTGCAATTCCCAATTCAAAACAATTCCACAAACTAATCAAGTGGGTCAATGAGGCTTCCTATGCAATCCTTCAATTTCTTTTGACTAACTCTATATATGTACCAACAATTGCTAATGATTACCTAGAAACACCCACTGTTTCCAACATCTCTGAGCTAAACCAATAAAGACAAAGCTATAGAAGGATGAATGAAACAAACCAGCAAGACATTACCAGCATATTTCCAGAAACACCTGTATTAATACCAACTTGCAGAGTCCATAGAAAAATAACACTAAATAGACGAAACTCAAACTGCACCACTGGTTATAGTTAACTGCTAAAAAGAATAGGCTGAAAAGCAAATTTTGAAAACAAGTCATCCCCCAAAAAAGACAGCTCTTAAGGAGATGAAAGTTTGTAAAGACATTTTCAAGAAAATAGTATATGGAAAACAATACTTAAATGCTGAGACCAGAGTATAGTTTTTTCAAATTATAAATTAGGGAATCTGAGATTTTTGAAAGGAAAGGAAAAGGAAAAAGCTCCAACACAAGTGAACCTCTTACCGAACCCCCTTGGGGTTGCTCAAAAAAACACCTACCCTTTTGATTGGACCATAAGCGTCAAACTCCCTTTTAAGTTTGCTCTCAGTTGTCTCATAATTAAGTCTAGCAACAAACAAAGTCTTGTATGGATCTCCAGAAATATTTGGATCACTGTTTGGATCATATAAACACCTTCAAATCCCAAAACAAACAAAACACATTTACCAGGTCAATCAAGTTTTGAGCATGAATCGAAATCCAAAAACTACACTAATTTCTATTTGCAACTAAAATCAATAATTCTACAAAAACAGCCGAAAATTCGACAATATACTACAATAGCATCCATGAATCATCATACAAAATACGATAGCTCCATCATTCACCAAGCTGAAGAAGAAGGGGGGAAAAAT
>NW_004443446.1:431458-439966 GCF_000184155.1 Fragaria vesca subsp. vesca
AGAGAGAGAGAGAGAGAGAGAGTAAAGTCTAAGACAAATACCTTCAACGATATAGATCGGCGGCCTTATGACGATGAGGATGAATCAATACTGATATGGGGGAGGCTTAGAGGGATTGTGAACTGAGAGATTTATTATGAGAAGAGAGAGAAGGAAGATTAAGAGATTAAGCGTGCTTGGGAGTCGTATTTGCAAGAGTAAAGAGATGAGATTGGGTGTTGGGTTAACACAATTCGGGTTTTACAGGTCTGCCTTTTTCTTCTGTTCGATCTACTCATTTAAAATCTGACGGCTATGGGAAGTTCGTCCCTTTCTGTCCCTTTATTTGTAGTCCGCAGGTGAGCAGGCCTGTAGAGAATACAAAGACAAATTTGTAAAAGTACATGGACCAGAGTGGTGATTTACTTTTCTGAATGACCAGAATGGTGAGTTGGTCACAACACAAGGACCAAAATTGCAATTGACCAAACAAAGAAGCGGGTTTTGCATTGAGATTTGAACTCCCTCCTCCATTTCTCTTCCTCCTTGTTCGTCTTCCCCTGAACAATCATCAACATCAGGAAAAGGTGAGTACGCTTCTATTCTTCTTCTTCTTCTTCTTCTTTTGTCTACTTTATCTTTCGAACCCAACTGCTCAAAACCCTTGAATCACTAGCTACTGCTTAATAGTCATTTCACTCTATTCTACTCATCGATTTCTGATTTTTAGGGTCTCTTGTTGTTTCTGAAATGCAAAATCCATTTTTCACTGATTTGGGGCCGCTTTCGTTTTCTACAGTCAAGCTCTGATTTTTTTTGTTTCGGAATTAGTTTCTGCTGTGACTAATTCATATCAATGGCTGACACCCAAGTAAAGTTGACTAGTCCCCCCAGTTATTGTGCTGATCGAAGAACTCAAGAAACATATAATGAGGTTTTTGAGGATGTGACCAACGACTGTAAGGATAAGGAATTCATAATACTATTAGAATGGTGTGGCAGATTTAGGGTCTCTTGATGAGCAGACCACACTTCCGGAAGTGGCTGTCTTTACCTTGGTGATGATGGCATACGCCTTCGTGGCAGCACCAAGGATGCTCACAGCTTCTACCAGCAGATTATAACCTAAGGGGTACATATGCCATGCCAACAAGTATTTCCTTGAAATGTTGGATAGGGGGATGAATTGAGCCCCATTATCAACCCGACATGTATGTTATGGATGCCATTGTCTGTCGAGAGCCAGTGGAGGAGGCCAAGAAGTTCCTTGAGGAGATAAAATCTAAGGGGTACATATCGGAGCTCAATGATCTTCGATACAAAGAAGGCAGGTAGTACACATGTGTACTGATCTTGTCCGCGGCAATTCCATTGACAAGGATGTGCAAAAATTTGTCCAAAAAGTCGCGCACTTGCCGTATGAACTTCATTGAACAATGAAGATGCACAGTGCTTTGTTAAAGGATGGAAATGTGGATGAGGCTACGGAGTTAACATAATTAAACAGAAGGGCATAGAGCCCATAGTCCTAATCCATACCACAATTATTGAAGCCTACCTCAAGTTTGGAAAGACCAAGGGTGCGCTGGAGGCCTACCTGGCCATGTTAGCTGCTGGGGACTGGGGTTGCTCCCAACTTTTACACTTGCCAATTAGAGGGTTTGGCAAAGGGAGAAGGACAGGGCAGCTGAGGATGAGGGCAAAGGGTTTGTGGAGGACCTGAAGGTGATGATAGGTAAAGGGTCTGTGCCTAATGCAAAGGCAATGAGAGAGGTTTTAAAGGTCAGACCTACACCTGTTATTTGAATTGTCTTTTCCAAGTTGAAAGGCTGACTTTTTGCTTCATTGAGGTTATGCTAGCAGCGTCAGTACTAAGTGGTTTTTTATATGGTGAGATTAGAAAATCATGTAGGATTAGGTTTGGTGATGTTCTCTATCATTTTGAATGTGATGATCTTTTGCTTGAGGCTCCCGTAGCACCTTCCGGTATTAGGTGCTTTCAAATACGGCAAAGCAGCCAGAGCTAGTAAGACTGGATAATCATGTAGGATTGGTTTTCATTTTGTGCTGTTCTCTATCAGTCTGAATGAATCACTGAAATCTGAATGCTGAAACTGAAATTGATAATCATGTAGGATTGATTTTCATTTTTGTGTTTCTTTCTTCAATGCAACTTTCATTTTGTTGCTGCGTTCAGCGCAAGAATTACTGCTCATTTTTTGGTATCATGTTTTCTCAAGCGTATACTTTACTGATGAATTAATTTTTAACTTGATAAATTATGGAAAGGATTATCTGAAACTGTTATCCTAAAAGAGGCAACTGCAATTTTGTTACCCCAGAATTGAGATAGTTTTGAGAAACTGTTTACTTAAAGTAATTGTATGGATAACAGTAATTAAACCACTGTGTATATATGTTTTCAAATATTATTTGGGGCCTTTGGGCCTTGGGGACATTAAGTTTTGCATATGCAGACATTTATAGGAACTTGGCTGAAAAGAAGAGATGCACTTGAAAGCTGACTGGTTCTTGTTTGAAGGCTGATGTTTGGGATTTGTTACACTGCCTTAGACTTGCCTCTGATCATGGTTACAGAGCAGTGGAGGTAGAACCTGACACTAGTTCTGTTTCTCAAACTCAGTTGGAAGAGATGGATTCTGTTTACAGCCTTGTATACAGTACGTTGCAAGAATAGGAGGGAATTAATCTTGCAACCTGCCCCTGTATACATATAGGCAGAGGAGTTGTATTTCCGACTTTCCTGCACATTTTGGTTAAGCCTTGTGGAACACCACTTCTGCACCGCACCGCACCAGCAAGACAAAGAAGTAGTGCATTTTGGACAATTAAATGAGAATCATAAGATAGAAATTTGAAGGTTTACTAGGGTCTCCTATTGTTTAGCATAAGTTCTTCCATTTCAGAAGCAGAGAGCCTGTTGCTTGTGGTATGGTATGGATACATTTCCATTTCTCTTCCGAGGATAATTATGAGTAAATAGCCTATGTAGCATCTTGTTTTGCAGAACATGAACTTTTTCTCCTTGCTTGTCATCAACTTCTTGGGAAATCAAAAACTTTATTTTGATAATATTATTAGATATCTGGTGGCCAACTGGCAGTTAACATGGATTTTTTGTCCATAAAAATAATGTTGCAGTTCCACATGCCAGAGTGATGTATAAATTGTCCGTTTTTCAGCTAGATTTTATACCTTATGAACTTTGGCATGTCAATCAACCAAATTTAATTATCTTAGCTCCTGTAGTTTCTCATCCTGAAGTTTCTGAGCTTGATCTTGTCTACTGTAGGCTTATTGGTTTATTGCATCTTGTTTTACTTTCTACGGATCTGCACAGAAAATTTACGACCAAAATCTGGCTCATGGGGACATTACCATCTTATGGAGACCAAGGTAAAGTCTGGCTTTTTGCAAGTATCTTTCTATGAATCTGCAAAGAAAATTTACGACCAAAATTGGGCTTATGGGGACTTTACCATCTTATGGCATGGAGACCAAGGTAAATCTGGCTTTTCGCAAGCATATTGTATCTAGATTTTAGAAACTACAGGTTCCAGATACATTTTGATATACAGTGCTTTGTCTCGTCATTTTTCAGTTCTCTGTTAATTTTAACATCTGGTTTGGCACATGATGTGTGGACAAGACTTCCAACTCTCTTATGAATATGATTTCGAACTACTGTTATTCTCTACCACTAGTATCTTTTGTATACCAACACTATCATTATGTTGCATCTTTGATAACAAGACTTGGCGCTTATGGTTCAGTATTATCATATTATGTCATCATATGATTTGGTGAAGAACAAACTTACAGTCATTAATGTTGCAATGAAGTGAATGAACATTAGAAACTGCTTCTACTACTGCACCTTTTACTCTAGGTTTTTGATAGTTCAATGTGAATAGTATCCAATTTTGACTTAATATTTAAGATCATCACTGAAAGTAGTTGAATAGAAGGCAGATTGTTTATGACTTTCTTTCCAAGTTGTGTCTGGTGCCAAAGAAAAACGGGTTAGCTTTTGTTTTTCAATTAAACTTTGGTGCTGGAACCATATGAATTGCTCACTATTTTGGTCTTCTCCACATTACAGCTGATAATTTAGGTATCTATGCCTGCATGGGTACTATGTATGGATGCTTATGGTTCTAGCAATATCTATAGGATTCTATATTGGTCAGCTATTATTCAAGGTTTAATGGATGAAGCTTAGTGTTAAGCTTCTGATGAGCAAAATTGAGGGGTTACTTATTTCAACAGTTTAGGCAGTAATAAGAAGGGTAAGTGCATACTACAGCTTCTATTTTCAAAAACAGAAACTATTCTCTTCAATTTTTCAGTTCTCTGGTAATAGACATTGTTTTAGCACCTGAGTTTGCACAAGACTTGTTCAGCGGTTCAATGTTATGTACCACCAACAATTTTTCCTACTTTGTTGAATTCCATTTTCATTTTGCTGATACTTTGATGGCATGAATTCATGCTCATTGTTTAATATCACGTTTTTAACTGTGTATACCACAAAAACAGATGGGAACAATAAAAACAGCTTCTGCTGCTGCATATATGCTTGCAAACAACAATTTGAAAGGCGCGGCTCATTTGTCACTCCAGATTTCTGATAATTTAAGATCTTCACATTATGTAGCTGAATAGAAAGCATATACTGTCAGTTGCATCTGATGCCAATTGGAATAGTTTTAGTTCATGCCTTCTCATCAACATTTTGGTGCTAAAAGACTATGAAAATGTTTTTGTTTTCCCAATTGAACACACAGGCTTTTGTGCAGCTAGGATATACAGCTAATTTTCAAATTTTAGCATGCATCTGTGCAAATATTGATAATGATTACTGATATCTGTTGACTCTGACTTCTGGAGACATCTCAGATACACCATGGACTTGCATGTGGTGTAGTTATGCAATATTTTGGCGATGTTTGCACTTTTCTAAAGAGGAGGTATTTTGTGAGTATTCAGAGATAGGCAGCATTCTTAAAACTTTCAGAAAACAAATTGAGGTAAAAGAGAGTAAACATGCTCGTTCTTTCTTCTATTCGAAAATCTGAATTTCTTTCTTCTATTCAAAAAATCTAAAGGGGGTTATAGTTTTCCCTTTTTATTCAGTATTTAATGGCCGGAGAGTTTAAATGGTAGTTGATTATTGCATGAGCAATTGAGCATCTCTGGTTTATATTAGTGCTACTTATCCTCAGTTTTCAGTGAAAAGATGCTCTTGACTAGTCAGGGGATTTATTACAGTGAAAAGATGCTCTTAACTTGCGAAAATTGTTCTTTGTTGCTTGGATCTTTTCTCATAGCTAAAGTCCATTACTTAGAATATTAACAGTGAAAACATAGCCTATTTCTTTGTCTCTCGTCATTAGTAGGTGCCACTCTGTGTACAATGGATACACACTTGTCGTTTAATTTTACCTTTCGACTCACTCATTATTTGTTATTCTACACTAAGGAAGGCTTTACAACATATGTAATATCCTACAATTGTTCTGGATGCTAGATTTTGCTTTTGCCTCTGCCTGCATTGAAATAATAAAATTAGATGGACGTGGAATGGACCATTAGGCATCAGCATTAGTATTCACATTGGATCGATGATTACAAACAAATATCACTGATATTCACATTTGCAGTCTCTCTTCTCATTTTAATTTTATTTTCTCTATATGTGCAAAAGTGAATTGGTAGCACTGTGTTAGATGATCTCCAAAAGTTGAGAAAAATATTTAGAATCATACATGACTTCCTTAGAAAGTTAGGATCATAAAACGTGGTCTCCATTTTCCTTCTGAGGATAATTATGTGTAAACTTTTTATTTTTATTTTTTTATTTTGAGAATCATGTGTAAACTGCTTATGTAGCATCTTGTTGTGTAGAACATTAACCTTTTCTCCTTGTTTGTCATCAAATTCTTGAGAAACCAAAAACTGTATTTTGATAAAATTTTCTGGTGGCCGACTGTCAGTTAACATGGATTTTTTGTCCATAAAAATAATGCAGCAGTTCCACATGTCAGAGTGATGTATAAACTGTCAATTTTTTTTTCCGGCTAGATTTTTTACCTTATGAATTTTGACATTATCTTAGCTTATGTAGTTTGACTAGTTTCAGTGTTTCACACCTTGAAGTTTCTGAGCTTGTATCTTGTCTAATGTAGCTTTATTGGTTTACTACATCCTGGTTTACTTTCTATGAATTAGCACAGAAAATGCAACCGAGACCGGGCTCATGGGGATATTACCATCTTACATAGACCAAGGTAAAGTCTGGCTTTTCGCAAGTATCTTGTATCTAGATTTTAGAAACTACAAGTTCCAGATACATATTGATATCCAGAGCTTTGTCTTGTCATTTTTCTGTTCTTGGTAATTTCAACATCTGGTTTGGCAGATGAAGTGTGGACAAGACTTCTTACTCTTTTATGAATGTGATTTTGAACTACTGTTTTTCTATACTAGCAGTATCTTTTATACCAACACTATCATTATGTTGCATCTTTGATAACAAGACTTGGTGCTTATGGTTCAGCGTCATATTATGTCATCATATCATTTGGTAAGGAACTAACTTATTCTCATTAATGTTATTATGTTAATAACATTAGAAACAGGCTCTACTACTGCACTTTTGACTCTAGGTCTTTGATAGTTCAATGTGAATAGTATCCGATTTTGACATATTTTAGATCACCTAAAGTAATTGAATTGAAGGCAGATTGTTTACGACTTTCTTTCCAAGTTGTATCTGGTGCCAAAGGAAAATGGGTTAGCTTCTGTTTTTTAATTAAACTTTTGGTCTTCTCCACATTACAGCTCATAATTTAGGTATCTGCCTGCATGGGTACCATACATGGACACTTATGGTTTTAGCAATATATATAGGATTCTGAGTTGCACAGCTATTATCCAATGTTTAATTGATGAAGATTACTGTTTAGCTTCCAATGAGCATAATTGACGGGTTAAGGACTTAAAGGGTTGCTTATTTTAACAGTTCAGGCAGTTTCTTCACTCTGTTGTGACTAGCTAAGTGAGTAGGATGATTATAGTGTGGCCGCTGGTCATGTTGCTCAAGTAGCCGGCAGTCCTTTGCACCACCTTCTATTGATCATTGGAAGGAAGAATCTTGGGCTCGGCTTTTAGGTAGCCAGAATTCCTGATTATCTATATGTTTAGACCCATTAGGACAGCCAAGATTAGGGTTTAGGGTTCAGTCCAGTAGTAGAACAGAGGAAAGTCTATGTCTACTTCCACCATCTCTTGATTTCTGTTCTGCTAGTGGAAAGCTTACCTTGTTCTCCAGTGTTATGAATTTACCTTGTTTTGCTACTGGAGATCAAGGTAAGCTTTCCACTAGCATACTAAAGTTTCTCTGTCAAAAACAGAAACTGTTCTCTTCAAATTTTCAGTTCTCTGGTAATTAACATTGTTTTAGCAGCTGAGTTTGCACATGATCTTGTTCAGCGGTTCAATGTTACATACGGTACCACCAAGAATTTGTCCTACATTGTTGAATTCCACTTTCATTTTGTTGATACTTTGATGGCATGAATTCATGCTCATTGTTTAGTATCACCTTTTTAACTGTGTATACCACAGAAACAGATGGGAACAGCAGAAACAGCTTCTGGTGCTGCATATATGCTTGGAAATAACAATTTGAAAGATGCGGCTCACTCACTCCATATTTCTAATAATTTAAGAACTTCACATTACGTAGCTGAATAGAAAGCATAGACTTTCAGTTGCATCTGATGCCAAATGAACTGGAATAGTTTTAGTTCTTGCCTTTTCATCAAATATTTTGGTGCTAGAAGACTATGAAAATGTTTTGATTTTTCCAATTGCACACACACAGGCTTTTGTGCAGCTAGGATACACAGCTAATCTGCAAATTTTAGCATGTGTCTTTGCAAATATTGATACTGCTTACTGATATGGGATATCCCAAATGGAGTGTCTGTTGACTCTGACTTCTCGATACATCTCAGATACACCATGGATTTGCATGGGATGTGGTTATGCATCATTTTGGCTATATTTGCACTTTCCTTAAAATGAGGTATTTTGAACTTTTAGAAAATAAATTGAGGTAAAAGAGAGTAAACATGCTTCATTCTTCTTTTCGAAAAATCTGATTCATTCTTCTGTTCAAAAAATCTGGAAGGGGTTAGAGTTTTCCATTTTTTATTCAATATATGATGGCAGAGTGGCAGGAGAGTTTAAATTGTACAGTTGATTTTGCCTGAGCAAATGAGCATCTCTGGTTTATGTTAGTGCTACTTATCTTCAGTTATTTGAGTGAAAAGATGCTCTTGACTAGTCAGTGACGGGTGCAAAACCTGCATCAAATAAACCTTTTTTATCGTTAGTAGCATTGAGTAAGTAGGGTATCGTATAGGGCTGGGGATTGAGGGTACCTTGCAAAACAAAGCGTTAGAAAAACACAACTAAATATTAACAAGTAATAAAACATTT
>NW_004443446.1:440305-457056 GCF_000184155.1 Fragaria vesca subsp. vesca
GGAAGAAACGAATCAAATTCCATGTTTCAAGTAATTACCGACGCGGACTTAACTACTTAAAACCCTTCTAACCTCTCATAGATATGTACCGACGCGGACTTCATATCCAAAATAGATCAAAGGAAGAACTTGAACATGTTAGAATGTAATTCACCGACGCGGACTTCAAAGACATCCTAGCATGCAACCTATAACTCCTTACCATTCTAGTTCATGTTTACCGACGCGGACTTAACACAAACAATGACACATATTGATTAAGAACAAGTCATAAGTTGTCAATCACACATATAAACATAATTTAGATCATCAAAAGCATCATCAATTACACCAACAACTCAAGTGTACAGATCTGATTTTCATGATTATAAGAACAAACTCAATCAAAAATCCAACTCATGAACACAAACGAATAAGAGAGATGGAAACAAACTAAAGTCATTGAATAGATAATAAAAGAAAACATGAGGTCTGAGTTTAGATTACACTTTGAGTATTGAAACAAGGAACTACGCCGAGAATTACAGAGGAGAAGGCACGGCAAGAGAAATCCTAAAACTAGGGTTTGTGTTTGGAGAAGAATTTCTGAAGGAGATGAAAGACGTTGTTTTTCTGGGGCCAAGAGCGACCCTTTCACCTCCCCAACTCCTCATACATATAGAGAACATATCAAAAGCTGCTATTAGGGTTAGAGAACCTTTAATTTTCGTCCATGGGCTCGCCATTGTGGTCTGGGCCTTGAAATTGAAGTTCCGGTCCAAATCAGAAATTCGGGCAGACTGACCTTTGGTCACCAAAATAGCTATTGACGATCTACGAAAAGTTCTGAAAACTAGACTCTTCTAGCTTTCTGCTGATATAAAGTTCATCTCCTGGATCGTTGTGAGCTGATCACAATTCTCTGTCGAAGTTGACTGACTATTCCTGGCAGATTTTAGATTTCTTTCCTTGCGCCATATGGATTCCTTTTCCTTCAAGATTTCTCCTCTTTTGCCTCTTTTGTGCTCATCGGCTTTATTTGTGACCTAAAAACACAAACTAAGTTAAAATCAATATTGTTAAAGGAATTACATAACTAAATAGGGTCGGAAATACATTAAGAACGTTGCATAGAATGCACCTATCAGTCAGCGGATTTATTAAAGTGGAAAAATGCTCCTAACTTGTGAAAATTGTTATTTGTTGCTTTTGCTCATACCTAACTTCTATTACTTGGAATCTTGACATCAGTTATCTGTTACCTGGGTGTTCTGCTCAAACATAGCCTAGATGGCTCTTTGTCTCTCGTCATCAATAGGTGCCACTCTCTGTGTACATTGGATAAACACTTGCCGTTTTATTTTATCTTTCTACTTGCTCATTGTTTGTTATTCTATATTAAGAAAACAGGCTTTACTACATACTAGCATCTTGACCCGCACTATGTGCGTGTGTGTAATTTTTTTTTTACTGTTACAGTTATGCTCAAAGTTTGATTTCCCTCCCATTCTACAAAAAAAAAAAAAAAAAAAAAAAAAAAATAAATCTGATTTCCCTCCCCACTTTTCTCTCTCACCTCCCACGTTTTAAGCTTCTTTCTTTCTATTTTTCATTTTTTCTTATTTCCAACATTTGCAATTATTAATTTGTCCTTCATTTGTTAGATGACATATTTTAAAGTTTTAATTAATCAAGGGCATTATAGGTAGTTTAAAAATTTAACCGTTGACAAAGTCAAAAAAGCCTTCTGGCTTTATTAATAGAGATGTAATTGATGATTGTTCTATATGCTAAATTTTACTTTTGCCTTTGGCTACAACGAAATCATAAAATTAGATGGCACGTGGAATGGACCATTAGGCATCCAAAAGTGAATTGGTAGCCCTGTGTTAGATGACCTCCAAAAGTTAAGAAAAATATTGAGAAGAGTACGGCTATTGTCACCCCACTAAATATTTTGTTCACCCCACATTTCAATTTTAAACTAAATATTCCAATACTAACCTCACAATTAAGAATTTTTGTGAAAATATAATATTAAACTAAAATCTATAAAATCCAAACAACAACAATTCTCTACATCTTTACATCGGATCGGAGAAAAAAAAAATTCTCTACATATTTCAAATCAGATTTAAGAATCACTTTAATCTTCAATAAGATGGTTATACAGTATGATGAGATTGTTTATTCTTATTTTTATTTTATTTTTGGCTTCAAATGTAATCTTTCATATATATATATATATATATATTCATAATCGTAAAGAATGAACTCAAGAAAGAGATTGAGGAGAACATATATAGGATGTACGTGGTTTGAGAAAAATGGAGGTCTGCGTCAAATATATTGATGCGTATTTGTATATATTTTTAGATTTTATCAGATTGAGGGAAAAAAAACGAAAATGAAAACCATATTTTCTCAAAATTTTAAGGGTAGAACTGGAATGTTAAAGGTAAAAAATAAAGAATAGGGTGAATTGAGCATTTAGTGGGGTGGAAATAGCCGCACCTTGTTGAGAATCATACATAACTTCCTAAGAATCATAAGTTGTTTGCTATGTCTACTTATGCACCATGTATCTATTCTTCTAATTGTTTCTTGCCTTATTTGCAGGAGTAACCCCTGACCTAATCCACAACAAGAAGGTAAGCTTAGTAATTAGGGTCCGGTTTAAGGGTCATTGTTTTTTACACACTTTTTGACACTCATTCGTGGCCTTTAGATTTTAAAACTTTTAACGGTGTAGATTACTTGTTAATATGATGTCAACAAAAAGAATGTGATGTGGAAAGTGACATGGATTTACCTATTTCCATAACAAATTAGATTTACATTTCTTTATTAAAATAAAAACCAAATCCAATTCTAACTTGGAAAATCAAAAATCAAATCGTATACAATAAAAAGAAAGAAAAGAAGAACGTCAGAAGAACAACGTCCACAAGAAGAAACAAGAATAAGAAGAAACGACTAACAACAGGAGCATAGAAGAACAAACATCGAAAGCACCATCTCTAACTAGATTATCTCATCTATCAATTTACAACAAGAATATAGGTACGTAAGAACATAATTATCTTCTTCTTTTTTGTCGACATAGCATTACAGATAACTAGATTTAGGGTTTAGGGTTTAGTAATTGAATCGAAGTTTATGGTATTTGATATATTTATACTGCCAAGGAAACCTACATCTTGTATAGCCCAGAAAAACTAAAGAAACTAAATTGACATGGGGTGCATATATGTATGGTTGCCTTTCGTAAGTGTAGGGTTTTAGGGTTCTATGTTTTTCTTTGAATAAGGGTTCTTTGTTTAAAGGTCACAGATTTATTTTGACAAATAAAAAAAAAACAGCTTGAAGGTTTGTACTTGAATGCAAAAGAAGAGCTTACGATTGTTTTCCATGTATTTATATTAGAGGAGCTTTTGTGCAACTTAGTTAAAGCATCTTATACCTTTTTTTTCTTCTTAAGTGTATGTTATCGTACTTCTGTTTGTTGTCAAACTCTCATACACTATATCTAGGTATTCAGTTAGCCACTGCCTATTCTGGGGATAATTCTTCTTTAATGAATCAGGTAGCAGCCTCGATGGACTTAACTTCAGAAGATGGCAATCTTGGATCCTCAATGAACCGATTATCAAGCGACGAGGCCGATGGTCACCATTCTCCAGAAATAGATGATCGAAAATTTAAAAACACCTTATGTGGGAATGCAATTTGAAACATTGGAAGAGGCCGGAAAATATTATGAAGATTACGGTCGACAAGAAGGTTTTTGGATTCGAATTCGAAGTTCATCGAAGTCTAGATCACATTCAAAGGAAGTGACAGGTAGATCATTTGTTTGTGCACATCAAGGTAAACATGCAATGCAAAATCCAAAGGAGGATGTTCTGAAAGAGAAAGACAAGATAGATGAGAACGATGAGGGAGAAACATGTGACCTACAGATTGAAAAGAAAAGGCATAGAAGTTGTTCAACTGTTAAATGTGGGTGTGAGGCTAATATGCGAGTCCTTCATGATAAATGGACTAATAAGTGGAAGGTTTCAATCTTCAATGACATCCACAACCATAAAGTAGTGACACCAACTCGAAGAATGATGATGAAGTCAAATAGGCATATGCCCGATGCAGCAAAAGATTTAACAGAAGCTTTCCAGAAACAGAATTTACAAATCAGTAAGCTTCTTTCAATATTCGGTGGCTCTCATAATATTGGGTTTGACAATAGGGATTGTTATAATCATTTAAGGAACGTGAGACATAAGGAGTTAGAATCTGGAGATGCACAGTCAGTCTCAATTACTTTAGGAAAAAGCAAGCATAAAATCCACAGTTCTTTTATGCTATCCAGTGTGATGAAGATGGTAGAGCTACTAATTTTTTTTGGGTGGATTCCAGATCAAGGACGGCGTATCAATACTTTGGGGATGTAGTGACATTCGATACAACATATCGAGCAAACAAGTATGACATGCCATTTGCACCATTTACAGGAGTAAACCATCACTTCCAATCCATACAATTTGGATGTGCCCCTTAACAAGATGAGACAGAGTCAACATTTCTGTGGTTATTTGAGATGTGGCTTGAAGCTATGGGAGGTCGACATCCATTATGTATTATCACTAACCAAGATTTGGCAATGAAAGGAGCAATTGCTGAGATTTTTCCCAATACTCGTCATCGCCTTTGCATTTGGCATATAAAGAAAAAGTTTGGTGAAAAATTGGCACATGTTTATTATAAAAAGTCCAACTTCCAGACTAGCATGAAAAAGTGTATATGGGCAACATACAAAGTAGAGGATTTTGAAGAGCAATGGAAGAAACTGATTGATGAGCATGGATTAGGAAACAATGAATGGCTACAGCAACTATATGAAATTCGTGAATCTTGGGTTCCAGTATATAACCGCAACACATTTTTTGCCGGAATGAATACAACAAGGCATAGTGAAGGCACTAATGCATTTTTTGATGACTTTGTCACATCAACGACAAATCTGAGAGAGTTTGTTGTGAAGTATGAACAAGCCTTACATAAGATTGTTGCAAGGGAAAGTAGCGAGGATTTTACATCAGAGCATAAATATCGTATTGTGGATGATGATGACTTTCTTTTGAAACATGCAACACATGTGTATACAAGAAATAAATATATTTAAAAAATTCAAGAGTGAATGGTCTACAGTCAAACGACTCAAAGTTGAAGAAAGAAGTCTGGACAATCAATTTCATAGATACTCAGTGATGAAGAAAATGAGAACTCAAAAGAGTTTTTGGTGGAGTTGAGTTTGCAAACACACGAGGATAAATGTGAATGCCAAAATTTTGAATTTGTTAGAATAATTTGTCGGCATATTATGAAGGTGTTTGTTCGTCAAGATATCGATCCAATACCAACCGACTTTATTCTTCCCAGATGGAGGCAAGGAGCAAATAAGTTTAGAGTTATGGATTCTGAAGCCTTAGTAAAGAATGATGGTAAGGAGCATTCAGAAGCATTGCGATTTAGTCATATGTGTCGGAGAGCCACTCAACTAGCTTGTTATGCAGCACCCTCTAATGAGGCCTACACAATTTACATGGATGGTTTAGATGAATTGTCAAAAAAAATTTGGAAGTTAATAAGGTGTCAAAAGAAGATGTTATGGAGTCTGAAGATGATGTTTTCCAAGATGAAGCAGATCAATGTACAAGTAAGTCTTCTGAGCAATTACTTTTAGATCCAAATATCTCAAAAACTAAGGGTAGAAAGAAGGATGAGAATAGCAGAAGAAAAACAAAAAGTTCTAAAAGGATTAAAGGTGGCATGGAGTTGGCTCAAAACAAGAAGAGAAAGTGTACAATGTGTCAACAGCCAGGACATAATAGGCTTACTTGCACTTTAAATCCAGATGCAAAAAGAAAACCGAGTGCTTCTACAGATCAAAGTAAGTTAACTTTTCTCCTCCTTTTCTTTGTCGAATCATATCGTTTCACTTGATGTGTAAATTATGGTAGTTTTTGACATTTTCGTCTTAATATGTGTTTTTAGGGAATAAGAATATGTTGGAGTCAGATAGAGTTTTGGACGAGGAAGATTCAGATGAGGAAGCTTCAAACAGTGACCATGAGGAATAAAATTGATTTATTTTTTTCTTTTGTTAAGCATAGTAGATACTATTGGTTTGGTTTGCTATTGTTTGTTTAAGAGGATTGATTTTGTATTGGATGCATTTAGAGAATGATACCGGTATCTGCTACGTACTAGTTGAATTGTAGAGGTTTCAATTGCTAAAAAAATTGATTTGATCAGCCTTGTTTTATGATCAGTAATAAGACATGCAAGTTATTATTGTAATGTTTGAAAGAATCATAAGCTATTCAGTTGGCTATAATAGCAGAGTTTATCTACATAGGGTGGTTAATCTTTCTTGTCTTGCAAAACGAAACAGACAAAAATCTGAAGGCGTTTGGCACTAAGCATACCCAATATAAATGGTAAAAATTAAGCGTTTTGTTTGTTTTGGTGATGCGAAGAAATTTAAGGCTAAGAGTAAAGTAAACTGAGTTAACTGACACTTGAGGATAGTAAGGACTGGACACAAAGGTGGGTAGAGAAGCCAAGAATTGCACAACCAAATGGGTGTCGAGGAATTTTTTCTTCTTCTTGGTACTGGATTTGGTCGATTTGATTTTTGATTTTTCAAGTTAGAATTGGATTTGGTTTTTTATTTTAATAAAGAAAAGTAAATCTAATTTGTTATGAAAATAGGTAAATCCATGTCACTTTCCATATCACATTCTTTTTGTTGTCATCATTTTAGTAAGTAATCTAGACCGTTAAAAGTTTTAAAATTTAAAGACCACAGATGAGTGTCAAAAAATGTGTAAAAAACAATGGCCCTTGAACCGAACCCTAGTAATTAATATATGTATTTTTTGTTACTTTCTAAATTCTGAGTAACACATGAAACTATACAAACTTGTACTTAACTTCCAAATCTCTTACTCCCATGAGCATTTTATCATAATTTTCAATGAGTTAATTTCCTACCAGTGGTTTAGGACTGAAATCTTAACTTCTCTAAAATTCTTGTATAGCAACTAGCAAGACTTTCTTAGTGAAACAGAAGAAAGGAAAAGCTTTGAAAGGCATGTGCACGGATGGAAGCAAACTCAGTTATAGGGTAGAAGCTGCCATTGGATGATTTTAGCTATTCTGATTATTTCATATATATCTCACAATCATAATGCCATGTCTTAGATCACTGACATAAACCTAGTTATGTTGTTTTCTGAAATATTCTAGCTAGAGTTCCTTGGTCTCAGTTTACATTTACTGTTCTTTTGCCTCTCTTGTTTGTAATCCTAACAGGAAACTTTAGAACATGTATTGGGCTGCCAAGTTGTATCAAAGCTTCCTCTAGTTTAACATTGCTGGTGTGGAAAGTACTTAATGGTATTAGCGATTGAGTGGATTGGCTACTTTTTAACATCTTCGCGTTCCCAAGTTCTGTAACATCACTGGTGTTTTTTTCGTGCTACAGATGGCTTGATTACTCCTAGTTGAAGTGTGCAATGGTTATTGATTCTGGCATTGAAATTCATTGGCATTGTATTCATATCTACAATATTTAGCTCACAATAAGAACAAAATGTGATTTGATCGACGTACATGACTTATGTGTTCATGCTTCCTCATGAACATAGGATTTTGGAATTTCTGCTGATTTTGAAGGTCCATTTAGATCTTCAGTTTTGAACTCTTTTGTCAATATTCATGTTGTTTGTGAAAAATAACATACAAAGTGAATGGTAATCATGTGAGATGAATTGGTTTGAGAAGCAGAATCACAATCACAGCTAAAATGAAACAGAAAAAACTTTATTGAAGAGACAATAACAGAAGTACTGTAAGATAGAAAGAATCTACTATATTGATTAATTGGTATATAGGTTTCTGAGAAGCAACAAAACTAATAAAATCAGATACAGAAGTGTCACTGAAACACACTAGCTAGAACCAGACTCCTAAACGTGGTAGAACAAGTATCCAACCAGTTCAATCATAACTGTGCTGAACCAGACTACTAATCAAAACAGTTGATGACTTTAAACAAGCCATGAAAATGTAGCTGAACTGATTTGAGGATGCATAACTGTGCTCACTTGTCATTTATGTATTCACTGTGAAGCTTGTCTTTTTGTTCATCCATCACCAACAAAATAGTGGCCCATTGTCGGCTCCAAGATTGTGGTAGTGTAGCTCCTGCAGATAGGCATTACTGATTTTCAAAGTGGAAGACAAAGTTGCTGTTGTCATCAGACTCGAAGTAGAAGGCACCTTCCATAGGAATGAAATGATTATCAACAGCAAAAGCAAATGTTTGGTTATCATCATCTTGAGAGAACATCAATGGTGATGCAGATGTATGTTGTTCTAAGAGGGCAGGGGGTAGTGTCTCTCCTCCTGCTCCCTCCGATGCATAGCCACTTTGATCAGTGCTCTCCTCCTCTAAAGGTCTATCAGTTGACTCAGTTACAGTGGATATCAGATCATCACCAGCAGAAATTTGGTTTTCAGAGAGGGAATTTGAAGGGTCTTCTTCCTCCAATACATCATCAAGCCAACCAGTATCATCCTCCAACTGTGCATCTTCACTCTCATTTTGAGTTACAATAACAGGATCAGCAATGCAATTGTAACTGTTGTCAAAATGAGGAGCAACAATCTGCTGGTGCTGGGCACCACTACTGCCTTGTTGATCAACTTCCTTATCAACATTGTCTTCACAAACCAGCTCTTGAACACAGTACAATTCTTGAGGATTAATGTCGGAGAGCTGCGGCTGCTCATGATGAGAATGAGAGGGTACCTGTTCTTGTGGTTTGAAACACTTTGTCCTTCTAGCATTGGCCTCCTCATCCTCTTCAGACTCCCTCTTCCTTTTGTTGGTGTTGTTATTCCTTTTCATTCGGCACAGCACCAAATCCGAGGAAGAAGGTACAAAGGAGGGATCAATGGAAAACTCTTCCATCATCCAAGCTTTACTTTGATGCTCAAACTCTTCTTTTGTGTTTTCGTATCGGAACTTCCTCATTCTCCCAACAGGGTCTTGAAACCCATCAATAAAAACCGGCTTTGAGGTTTCAGTTTCGCTCCAAGTTCCTCCAGACCCAACTGAGCGTGACGAGCGCTTTCCTTTACCCTTGGGACTCAATTTCTTGAGTCTTACGAAGAAATACAAGAAGTCTTGGTGAGGAAATCTTATTGGGTCAAAGGAATCCCAGATAGCCCAAGGCACCATCCCTGTTTCTCCACAGATATCCAATTCCGGAAATGGCTGCTTCCCATTTCCACTATGACCCAACATGATCTGATTATACAGATAATGACCCACTAATTGTGCATCCGTGGGCTTGAAGGTCTTCACAACTCCCCACTGTAGCTCGTCCAGGGTTATCAACTCCACACTAAACATAGAACTTGAAGAAAAACAAGACGCCATTTTTGGGTTTTTTTTTCACCGAAAAAAATGTGAGAGACTTTGAAACGGACTGCAATTCAGAGAGAAATTACAGAGATTAACAAACTAGGGTTTGCGATTCCAAGGGTTTCAAGGAGAAATTCTCGATGACTAGAACTAGGGTTTGATGGATAGGTAGAAGAGAGAACAGAGCAAAGAAAGAGAAGAGCGACAAGAGAGAGAAAATGACGAAGGTAAGAGTGGAAGTGATCGAGAACTGGAGCAGCAGTGGGGATTATATAAACTTGTCTTTTGCAACTGTAAAAGAGACTTTTTGACTAGCTGCAATCACCCTGTCCTAAAAGGATTAGGATGTTTAATCACTAAACTAATTTCCAAAAAACAAACCAAAAAGAAATAGGAAAGTTTTCCCTTTTTTTTTTCCAATTTGATAAGTCTCTTTTTAAGGATTAAAAGAGAGTTTATTTTTATTAAACTAGCCTCTTATCCTCCAAAGAAAAAAAAAATAAAAAATCCTCTTATCTCTGTTTATATTTACATTAGCAACAAAATGCTTTTGAGAATTTTTCTAATCTTTTAAAACGTAGTCCTAGTATTTATTTCCTGTAATCTTTCTTTTTCAGAGAAGCAAAAATTACAATTTCCTATACTGTCTCTGCTCCAACTCCAACATAACTATGTTAAAGGCCTTGGATCGAAAGTTTTCCAAGGTTCAAAAAGTTCTCCATATTGCAAAATCACAACTAGCTTAGGATTGCTTCGTTACAGGCCTTGTGATTCACAAGTGAAGTTTTCCAAAGTTGAAGGTATCTGTGTAAAGATCTTGGATCAAAAGTTGTATCCTGCAGGACATACGTCAGTGTAGCGATAATTTCACTCGTAAGTGCATGAGTACGTACAAAGATAAAAGCAGTGAACTGATGACGACCTGGCCCCTAAGCAACGAGTTGCATGCAACTCAAATAGGTGCTCACTATAAATAGCGGGCTTCATATTTTGGTAAGACAAATCATTCCTCTTTGGATCACTATACACAGCTAACATGTTTCTAACTTTGAGCGTTAGTGAAAATTCCACCCGCCCTCCCCCCCCCCTCTCTTTTCTCTCTCCTGACAGTCAAGTTTCAAGTCAACGATCGAGTGAACCTCCTTGATGATTCCTTGTCAGAATTTGCTTCAGTCCGTGTTTAATGGTTGCTCAAACTCCTCAACGAAGTTTTTCCTCACCCAACCAGGACAACCATGTGAATGAGAAGAAGTCTCATCCATGGAAACCGAGGCTAACATAGTTGTAAGGAAGGGTTACCTTGGGAATGAGCTCTTCAAACTAGGTGTTATGCCTACGGATGGTTGTTACTAAGTAAACTATGTATTATTACGTACTATGAGTAAAATAAATAAGGCTTTTACTTATTTGCTTGAGTCGATTGGTCTATGACATTCAATATTGGGTCGTGTAAATTATTGTTCTTTGAAAGAATGATGCATCTAGAATTTCTGCAAAAGGCGATCTTGATATATAATTTCTATCAAAGTGGAATCTTAATGACAATAGTAGTGACCACAAAATGTGAAGTATGCACATATATAATCTCAATTTGTAAGACCAATTTTCAAATCTTCTATGCACGACGTGCAAATAAATTGTGCAATCTTAACCATTTATATATTGAGACCCCCTTGCATGTCCAATAAAACTTGTTCTTGTAAAAAAAATTAAAAGTGTGGACGTGAGGTAGTGTTGTATTGGTAAGGTTTCCTTGTGTTGTAACGAATAAAAATAGGGATGTGAAATTCACACTCTCTAAATTGTAATCCACACTCCCCACTTTCTATTTTTAGTCATCATTTGGATAAAAAGATAAAAGTTAAGTCACTAAAAACAAAATTTAAGTTACCAAAAATAGAAAGTGGGGTGTAGATTATAATTTAAGGAGTATGGATTTTACTTCTCTAAAAAAAAGGAAAAAAATGGAAAAGATTGTCATTGTGTTTCTCTAAGAGCAGATGCAGCAATGGGTTAATTAATTACATGGGTTAGATCATCATATGGGCTAAAACATCATCCACTAGCATAAAATTGGTTTGGGTTAGAGCTGGGACCCATGTGAGACTTATCTAGTTGGGGTAAGAGTTAACCCACGTCTTAGTCCGGATTGATTTTGCTATGGGGCCACAATCATCTTCATTAATTGCAAACAACGACTTGCACATAGTTTTCTACCGATTATTTATTAAAATATTTCAACATGCCTTTAATATGGGCCGTTGAGATCAAGATCTAACGGACTGTATTTAAAGGCAACAATTACTTTCTTTAAAAACAATTAATCAGTAATTCTAGTTTAATTTCTTTATATGTATTACATGAGTACGTTGTGTATAAAAAATAATTATTAAATTCAAACAATAAAGCGAAAGATAATAATTATTTATCATTTAAGAAAACATGTTTTTATAAATTATGAATTGTAATTGGTCCTCGGATTGATCTTATTGTTGTATTGTCGAATTAAGGACCAATCGTTGATTTGAATGAATAGTGTATTAAACCCGGGTTCATAATTGGTCCAACCCACCCAAAATGAGTACATTTGCTCTAACGAGAACAGAACTAGGACGGTAGGACCAAAAATTGTATTTGGTCCGCTTCTTTTATTTATATCACAAAGTTCCTCATTGTATTTTGTCGAAACATAGTTTCCCATATTTTGGATGTGGAAAGAAAAAAAAAAAGAGTAGTTATTACCGTAGCTTTCTTTTTGGGACAAACTATCCTGTTATAGGCACACTTCATTTTCTCGGCACTGTTTTCTCCTCAAGGAGCCAAACACAGAGTTTCAACTTTGCAGAAAGATGGGTGAGCTTTCTTTCCATTTCATCATCGCCTTCAACTTTAGAACCCTAGCTAGCACAGTTTAATGATCTAAATCTCTCACGAACTAACTTGAATTTGCTTTTAGTAGCTACTGATTCAGTTTGTTTTTCACATTATTTCCATGAATTTTGACTTTCTAGACTCTGTCTCTATTTCAGTAACGACCTGGTTGTTCGATTTCAATTCGAAACCCTAACTTTGATGTTAAACAACAGGGAACAATGACATGCAAGGTTCTTGAAGAGGATAAGGCCTTGGACTAATATCTCCATGGGGCAAAGCTGTACTAATCTATAGCGATTGAGGGATGCCCAAGAGCAGCATAAGGCTCACCTAAGTCATAAAGTTGTAGTGTCATACTCTTATTCTCGCATCCTTGTGTTGAAGACCTCAAGGATCGTGCAATGAATGTTTTCTAGGATATTGTGAGGACAAGGAAATGAAACAATAGTTTGACATGATTCAGGATTACATTTCCCCTAAGAAATCCGAGTTTTATACAATTTTATGGTGAATTTCGGCTTCCTTGATCCTCAAGGAGGTCATACTGCCTATTGTGGCAGTCCACACCTATGTCATTAGGGTTGGGGTCACTGCCCGCAATACCAATGCTACTCCCAAGGCCTTTCAACACATGTCCAAACTACTTAATTAGTTACACATTTTTGATCATGGGGCTCACTTCTGACCCCAATCACTGTTGAGATGCCAACAAGTACTTGCTTGAGATGATGGACAAGGGTTTAAGGCCCAATGCTGCTACCTACATTGTGGTGATAAAGGGTTTTGTAAATCAGGAGGATAAGGCAGCTGAGGGGAAGGGCAAACAGTTGGTCATAAGGGTTTTGTACCAAATACCAAGGCTATGATGGAGGTTCTAAAAGGAAAGCCATCACCTTTAATAAGAAGAGTCATCTACATTGTCCTTTCTAAGTTGAAGGGCTTATGCTTTGATCTATGGATTGTGTGCAAGCCACTTTAGAATTAAGCTGTTTCTATAATGGGGAAGCTAGTCAGAGTTGGAGATGATGATCGAAGGATTCTATGTCATGAGGCATTTTGTGCTGTTCTCCATTGTTGTGAATGCTGACATTCAAGTAGAAAATCATTTAGGAATGGGTTATAATGTGGGATTTTTTGGTGTCCTCTCTGATTATGAATGTTGACATCAAGGTATATTATGGTGCGAGTCTTTTAATCTCAGGTTCTTATTTTGTGTTCTGCATTTTTGTTGTCTATATTTTCTATTCCTAGCCTTCTTCTTATTTTAGTTTATTGAAAGGTGGGACATGAAGAACTACTTTTCCCTTTGCTATATTTGAAATGATAACAATCTGAAACTGCATGTAGTTATGCTATATTTACATTTCAGAGTTAAAAGATTAATTAATTGAGGAAACAAATTAAAAAAAAACCTTTGGTTTTAGAACAAGAGTCCTCTGGTTGTGCATTCTCTGCAGTTTGCATTTCTTTTTCTGGTGTTCTGCATTCATTCCTTTTTTTCTTTTTTTTTTTAATCAAATGAAATTATATGTTGTTCACATGTGTGGCATGAAGATATGGTGATGTTCTTCCCACCAAACACTAGTGGAAAAAATCACTTAGCCGACGGAACAATAATATTTTTGTCGCCTAAGATCTACTTAGCCGACGGAAAAACTTCCGTAGCCTAAGTTTTCACCTTGCCGACGGAAAAATATTCCGTCTGCTAAGAAGATCTTAGGCGACGGAAATTTTTACCTAGCTGACGGAACATTTATATATAAATATAAATGATTATTTATGATAACTTAGGCGACGAAAAATTATTCCGTCGCTTAGGTTATATCTTAGTCGACGGAAATATCTACTTAGTCGACGGAACCAAATTTAAAAAAAAAAAAAATTAAATTTTTGGCGGGATAACTGCCGCTTAAATATTTTGAACTTAGGCGACGGAAAAATATATTCCGTCGACTAAGTTCAAAAATTTTAAGCGGCAGTTATGCTTGCCAAAAATTTTGAATTTTTTTCGGCTCCATTTTATAACTTTCAGCTCTCTCTCCCTCATTCTCTTCATCTCTCTCTCCCTAGCTCGTTTGCTTGCTCTCTCTCTCCCTCGTCTGGTTGCTGCCCCACCACCACGGCGCCTCCTCCTCCTCCTTCGCCGCGGCACCTCCTCCTTCTCCAAGGAGCGCCGCCTCCTCCTCCTCCTCCAAGCAGCGTCTCCTCCTCCTCCTCCTCCTCGCGGATGGTTGATGTCCGTACGGTTACTCTCCGCGGCATAAGTAAGGCAATAGATAATCGTACGTGCGGTTCCTTGACGGTAGAATCCCAGCGAGTTTAGCGTCGGAGGTGGAGTGGAGTTGTTCGGGAACACACAAACATAACCGTTGTGGTCACCGGAGAAGAGGAAGAGAAAGGAAAAAAAAAAAAAGAACCTAAAAAAAAACAAAACAAAAAAAACCGCCAGTTATTACTAAAAAAAAAAATTAAATTTTTACTTCCGTCGACTAAAATCTTGGCAGACTGAAATATTCGGTCGACTAAGTTCCATTTAGCCGACGAAATTGATGATTTCGTCGGCTATTGTCTTAGCAGACGAAGCTTAGCCGACGGAAATTCCATCGGTTAAGATCTTTGCAGACGAAATATATGTCTTAACCGACGGAACGGTTCCGTCGGCTAATAGCCATAATCCAGTAGTGAAAGCGTCATTGAAGTTCCAAATTAAGTCCACTGTTCTCCATATCTTGTAGTATTTGCCTTCTTGGTTGCACCTTATATTTAGTAGTGTCTTACATAAGCGGCTGCCTGCTGAAGCTGGTATCTGTGTAACATGTGTTTCTCCTGAGTTGTCCAAACAAATATAGCATCTTGATTTGTTCCCCCATGCCATCTTATAACACTTTGAAGTAGGATTTGGTTTCTAAACTCTTTGATTGCGGAGAGTGAAAGGAAGTTTATAATGTAGGAGAAAAATGGACTGTGTGAACAGGATCCATGATGTATGTTTTAAAAGATGTATTCTAAATTTGTTTTGAATGGTTACATGGATTCCGCTATCACTTGAGCTGTCATTGTTTTTTTCTTGAAAAGAGTCTGAAAATATTATAGCAAGTATTGGAGGCGTGTTCTAGGATATTCTCTATGTGTGCCTTGGCCTTATGCCAATAGGATATGTAGTTAGACTAGATCTATGTATTCATATCCTTACCATATTGGTATTGTGTAATTCCCTATATAAAGGGCTCCTATCAATGAATAAGATGATGACTCTCTTGCTATCTCTTTGTCTCTACCATTAATCCTTCATCACGTTATCATGCACTTTGTTCTAACTCTAGAGCCAATAGCCCACCATTTTTTTTCTAAATCCTAAAAACCAAAACCCTAAAATCGAGCAGCCTTGTTTTTCCCGATTTCCGACCAAAATTCCGACTGCCCTCCGCCGGAATTTTATATCCCCAGAAAGCTCTCTCCGCCCCGGATCCAACGCCGCCGATCTCACCCTGAGAACCGGCCGGAAAGTCTCCGAACCGGCCGCCGGAAGATTCAAGACCGCCGCCGCTACCGACCACCGGTTCACCACCTTCCCTTGCTCCGATCAACCTGAAATTTTGATAGCAGCTTCCCCATCCATAGCTGCTCCTCCTGTCAAATTTTCAGCCCCAAATTCGAAGTATAAGTAGGCGAAACGTTATTTCTTCTCTCGGCAGCCTCTAGAAAGGTATGTTTTTTGAAACCTTAAACTTTTCCAAGTTCAATAACTCGGGGAGGATAAAATCATTTCCTCCCTTCCCCATCTCCATTCTATGCTTGGGATTTTGTGCGTGCAGGTACCCAAATCCCGGAATTTTATTCGCGGGTCAAGAGTGTGTTTGATCACTCTTGTTTCTTTGTCCAGGTTGTGTTTGATCAACCCCGACCTTTCACCGGATTGTGTTTGATCAATCCGAGGCCTTTTTCCGAATTGTGTTTGATCAATTCGCGGCTTTTCCGGATTATGTATGATCAATCCGAAGGACAAACCATTAAAAGCATCGTTTGTGACCTATATCGAGTCTCATAACAGCTTGGTTTTGTATGCAAGAGCAATGTAACATTCTGCTTCTTTGAGTTTTGACGTACTAGATGCCTAAGGCTGATCTTCGCTTGGTATCTGTGGAACCTTTCATTGGAAAGGATTAAACCACATGTTTTGACCCCAGGCTAACAAACCTAGATGCCGAGATTTCACATCTCATGCGCTCAAAGTCTTTGATGCGCCACATCGACAAAAGCCTTCAATGGCAATCTGTGTAAAAAGTAATGACCACAAAGTACTGTGGAATGCACTCATGGAGCGTTTCTCGAAACGTTCATATAACTCTACTTGTTGAGTTATTAGTCAAGTGGATTGCTTACACTTAATTGACTACATATT